>NC_056741.1:793433166-793533166 GCF_019279795.1 Protopterus annectens | reverse complement strand
ATTGATTATGGTACTGGCAGCGTATATGTCCCCTACCCCAATGTAGTGCAATCCTTAACTCAGTAAACATAGGTGTGCTGGTGTGGGTGGCACAGCCCTATCCCTGGAAGGGTAAGAGGTGCTGCAGAACTGCAGATATTATGATAGACAACTACTTAACCTGTTAACATGAACTGTACAATATTACGACCAGCTAAGCGGGGGGATACACTCAGCAGTAAATGCAATGATGATGGCTGTGTCCACAAGGGCCACACCCAGCTATATATACCGACCTCAGTATCACTGTACACCTACTCAGTGGGGAAGAGGGCATTTGCACATCTACCACTAGTTGTGATGGAATGTATTTCCACAGGATGATACCTGTGAAATGTTCGCATTTGCCAGGTAGTTCACAGACAGATGACCTACTGAGACATGTATATTCTGCAAACAGAAGTAGACTCCTTCACATGCAAACACATTCTTACTTGGCAACACTGGAACTCGAACCCCTACCTAGGTATGTTTTGCTACTGATGTGTGTGTGGCCTTAATTGCACACACCACACAGCTTTTAGGATGAGGTGTGTTCCAGGTACATGTTACGTGAAAAACATCCCCAGGCCTGTACAGTATGGTAATGGGAGATGTACTGGTTGTTTATGGACAATACATAGTGTGACATACTGTCATATACACATTGACAAACACATAACAGTCATGCACACATCTGAGAGACCTGGGCTTATCAGTGCTAACTACCTTGTCAGTGTGTCTATTCTGTTACAGATAAGTTGCACACAGCACATGCGTAACTGGGCTGGATAGTGTTATCAGTTATCTGTATGGTTGATGGAGACAGTGGTCCCCATACAGTGGAACATGGGGCATATACTGGGATACCATGGTGTAAAGACAGTATATCCAGCACCCACACTCCACAGTGTATATTGTATGCACTGAAACCCATGATAACAGTCTGACATACCCACCATCACACATTGACCAGGACTGCAATGCAACCCCTTATCTATCGAAGAGTGCTACTACAGGGATATGCATCTAATTCACATGCCACAGGGATAGAAGGGTGATGCATTGTCATGGCTGTCCTATGGTCAGCCACATCACTATCCCTAATCCAGTGTGGCAATTTATATTGCATTAGGAGAATGTGACCTCAGAATGCTGTATCCTACAAATATACACACATACACACACTTGCCAGAAGTCAGAGGGTATCCCATGCCTATCAACCCATTTGAACAAGAGTGTTGTGCTGGTACTGAAAGCCCCAGGTAGCCCTTAGGGAGAAGAGTGTATCAAGGTGCATGTAATGTCCGCTACAGCAGCAGCCACATCTAACTATGGCAATGGGGGGTGTGGTGGGTGTGAAGAGCCTCATGGTATTCTCAACTACAGGTCGACAAATGCACAGACACTGTTATTCTCAGTAATGCACACATACACATTTGTCAGTACTGGGGTCCAGCGGTGGAGGCATTCATAGGTGTGTACTAGGTTATTGTCCATGGAGAGATGGGAAGTGTAGGGGATGTTTCTACTGTAGTATCATGTCACCTGCCATGTGCCAGCAGGTCATCTATCAACAGATACCACAGGGGTGATCCTCAGGGTGAGAGTTACATGCAACAACCAATTATCTGGTTGTCTCTTGCAGAGGGCCACTGAGGTGCTCCAGTTGACATGTATGCAACATGAATTACATAACATGGTCAGTGTCTGTCTTGGCGACCTGTACCAAAGCATGTTCTGTTGATTGTGGTAGTGTAGCTGATATATCCATGGCATGTGGTGCATACAGGGTGTGGATTCCTAGCTGTGGCATTCATAGCATAGCTGGGCAGACATGTCAGTATCAGTCAATTATAGATTGCCTGTAAGTAGCCAAGATGGATACCTGACATCTGCACATCTGTACAGAGGACAAAAAGACATCAGCTAGCCAACTGGCTATGGATTTGGATGAATGTGTTGACAGATAGACGTCTGACACTGATAGGTATGTCATTACTACATGATAGCAGCCCTCACTGACATGTGCTATACACACAGTAGTCTACAGTTAATATCCACATGTCAGATCAATATCCAGTAGGAAATATTTAATGAGACACAGCTCACACACAAGAACACAACTGTGAGGACACAGAGTCCATCTTTGCATGCAGAGGTGTATGGTTCCAGTACTACAATCTGCAATCTACTCTTAATGGGGAAAGCAATGTCAACAGTAGTAACGTAATGATACACTACATACCATTGTGACTGCATATAACCTGGGATACTACCCATGTATGTAACACATTCAAACAGAAAAGAGTGTTATACAAACCATATATACTAAGGTGTCCCAGACAGTAGACTCACACCCCTTGCTACTGTAATGACAGCACATAGACACATGTTAAGTACATGGAATTAAATACACTTATTAAAGATGACATTACCCTACTATTTTATCAGACCAGAATGTGAGCACTGGTTACCAGGGCTGAGCCAGGCATAGCAGGTTTCAGCATTGCTGCAATGTAAATGCGAAGCACATTTGTGCACTGGTAAGTGAAGCCTACACGGTGTAAGCGCCTGTATGTTTAAACATACATTAGCAGCATTTACCGCCATGCAAACCCACACAAACCCACTTAAAGCTGCTCAAAACTGCCTTAACCACTCTCTAGTCAACAACTCTTGTTCTGCTCAGCAACAAAATAAACAGTCCTTGCAGGTCTTAAGCCCAGGACCCTGTACACTATAGTCACAGCTGTTAATCACTAAGCCATCACAGCTGTGAAAATAGCTGTTGTTTTTTCCAATATATCTGTCACTACACATACTGAATAGTATTGAATAACTGCTATGACTTCTACAATCGTGTAGTACTTCTTAGTGATATTACTGTTAAATCACGTATGTTGTTATATCCAAATATACACATATCGAATAAATATGGTGTGATACATCTGGGAAGGTATATAAAACAGTCAGGTTTACACATAAGGATATGGATATATATATATATATATATATATATATATATATATATATATATGCATATGGAGATATATGTGTACATGTACATATACATATATATTCATATATATGTATTTATATAATCTGTAGATTGCATTATATATATATATATATATATATATATATATATATATATATATATATATATATGGTCATATATAGATCTATCTGTGTGTGTCTGTATATATATATATATATATATATATATATATATATATATAAATATGTAGATATCTATATCTATATATATATATATATATATATATATATATATATATATATATATGTGTGTGTAGATATCAATAAATATATGCACATATATATGTAAATATATATATATATATATATATATATATATATATATATATATAAATATATATATATGTAGATATCAATAAATATATGCACACACACACATACATATATATATATATATATATATATATATATATATATATATATATATATATGTGCCCAGAACAAGTAGTGGAGTCATACCTCAGCACCAATAGTTGCAACCTCTTAGTGCAAGGGGATGTCATGTAAGTATTGCAGGTATGAATGTAGACTGTTGCTACTGTAATAGGGATTGTCTTAACAGAAATCCCATATTACAGCCAATAGAAAGCCAAGTGACTTTCTTCTACTATGCCTAAATATTAGAAGTACATCCAACAAAGTCCATGAACACCATGCCACCATAGACTTGCACTCCCCAGATATAGTCATCCTGACAGAAACCTGGCTAAAACCTCACATGACCAGTGTGCAAATACTCCCTACAGGTTACGGCATACTAAGAGTAGACCGGCTAAACAAAAAAGGAGGTGGTGTAGCTATAATATTTAAACAGCATCTAAACATCCAGATCTTAAAATCATCAGCTCCACAAATAGGCAATGAAGAAATAATATATACCAACCTCAAAATTAACCAAAACAAAACCATCAACATAATTGGATGCTACTTCCCACCTGGCTAAAACATCCCTCCCCTAGAAAACCTCCTCAGCTGGTCTACCCACCATCCCCCCAAAAAACTATCATCTTAGGTGATTTCAATATTGACTGGCAATCCTGTTCTGGCAACAATCCAACCCATCATGTACACCTTCATGGCTTCACTCAACTAGTCCAGTCACCAACCAGGATAAATAAAAACTCCACCAAGCACACTACCCTGGATTGGAAACTAGTCAGTAAGAGCCCCCAGTCATATATAACAGGCTGCTTATCAGATAGCCTCAGTGATCACTCCCCAACATTCCTACTCAAAAAATACCTATACCAAGCTAAACCTGTCATCTACCGTCAAATACATAAAAAACTAAACTTTAACCCACTCACATTCATCTCATCCCTCAAAGAATGTAACTGGCATCCTCTAAAGTACCTCAGTCTAGATGATGCAGTTGAATTTTTAATACTACCTTCCTGAACATCCTTAATTACCATGCCCCATAAGATTCTCCAGAACCAAAGCACAACCCTCCCCATGGCTACAGAAAACCACTAAGTCAGAAATGAAAAACAGGGATAAAGCCTGGGAGCACTGGCGCAAAGACCAAAACCCCCTCAGCTAGACAGAAATTCCTAGAACTACACAATAGAGTCAAAAAGCTAATAAAACAGGACAAATCCCAATACTACCAGTCTGCCCTAGTCTCCTCACAACACAGCCCCAAACAATTCTGGTCCTCCATAAACTCCATCCTCCACCCAGGTAAAGTCAGTACCCTCCCCCTAACATCCCTCACTCCTCAGAAAATATTGCTACCTCATTCAACACACAAGTCACCCAAACCATACTATCACTAGCCAAACAACACAATCCCCTCCCCTCCAACCCACACCTTCAACTAGTAATCTCCCCACTGCCTTCTCTTTTTCTCCTGTACCTCCCTCCAACATAAAAAAACTCTTAACTAAACTTAAACCCACCAAATTAGCAGCAGACAGCCTCCCAAGTGAATACCTACAAATCGCAGCTGATGCTCTGGCCTACCCAGTATCCATCTTGATTAACCGATCTCTGTCAGAAAGTTACGTTCCCACACTGTGGAAAGTATCACATATAATTCCCCTCCACAAAGGTGGACCCTCCACAGAACTAACCAATTACCGCCCCATAGCTATTCTCTCTCCACTCTCCAAAATACTAGAGAGATGCATACACTGTCAGGTCTCAGACTACCTCCTTACTAACAACCTCCTTTTCAGTACTCAGCATGGTTTCCGACCAAACCATAGCACCACCACTGTCTTACTCTGCTTTACTAACACTATTCTTCAGCATAAAAACAATGGCTATCTCTCCTCTGCTACTTTCCTAGACCTATCTAAAGCATTTGACATGGTCCCACACAAACAACTTATCCCTGCCCTCAATAACCTATCCTTCTCACAATCGGTCACCAACTGGTTTCAGAGTTACCTGTCTGACCGCCAACAATCCATTGTATGGCAGAATGACATATCTCCCCAACTACCTGTCTCCATAGGGGTTCCCCAAGGATCCATCCTTGGACACCTACTCTTCTCTGTTTACACCAATAATCTAGCCTCTGCCACCAAACATGGCACACTCATACAATAAGCAGATGACTCGACCATCATCTGCTCAGCCCAGTCCCTACCAAAACTGCAAAAAGTCACACAGGAAGCCTTTTCCTCTGTTGAAACATGGTTATCCGATGCCTGATTAATACTCAACCCAAACAAAACTAAACTACTCATCTTCCAACCCACCAAACATACTCAAAACAACTCTCACTTTAACATCACGGCAAAAGACAACACCACTATATACCCAGCTGAACACACCAAATTGCTAGGAGTGGAAATAGACAATAGACTAAAATTTGACATTCACATATCCATGACTATAAAAAAAGTCCACAAAAAACTAGGAGCGTTATACAGAAATAAGCAATTTCTCACCAAAGCAGCAAAGATTTCAATAGCAAATTCCCAGCTTATCTCCACCCTACTTTATGCCTCTCCAATATATACCAACCTAAGGCAATGTGATCTAAACAAGCTAGAGACCTGCTACAACAAAATCACCAAATTCGCCACGGGGGCATCCTACCATAGTCACTACTGTCTCTCACTTGCTGAACTGGGCTGGCTTGAACTCTCTCACCTCCTTCAGTGGTATCAACTCTCACTCGCCCACAAACTAGTAAACCATCCACTAAATGTTCCATCCCTCCAGAATCTACTCCAACCCTATCGCACCACCAGACCACTAAGATCCAGCAGCAAAAATCACTTGCAGATCACTAAAGCCAATAACTCTGCTGGTGAAGCACTATTCTCTTGCGCCATAGCCAAATTATGGAACTCACTCCCACCCACAATTACCTCCATACCATCATGCACCCACTTCAAAACTTTACTAAAAGTGCAACTAAAAACATACTGGCTATGCCCTTGCAACTCCCACTCTAATATCATCCACCCCATCCAACCACTACCTTTCTTTCCACTCCATTAACTACCTTGATTATAGCAAGCTCAGATGCTCATAAGCCAGTACTTATTATACAGCACGAACTTCTTCTTCTTGTAACATTTGTTAATGTCTGGTATGCACTTCACAGATAAAGATTCTAGTTGTCTACTGATGTACTATGTTCTTCATCTGTAAATATGTTGTAAGTAATTGCTATGTAAATTGATATTCACTATGTAATCCAATGTATATACTGTCTGTTTATTTTAACTGTGGGGCTTTTCTCCCAGGGCCTCTGCTGAAAATGGACCTACGTCCAGTCGGACACTCCCGGTCAACAAATTTAAATAAATAAATAAATAAATAAAAATGTTGTGTGTGGGAAGCCACATCTGATATTGATGTGTACGCCATCAGTTACTGACAGACATCTTAAGATCATCATAGTAAAGTACCACAGATATCACAGTAATGGTCCTGTGGAATACAACAGAGATATGACCAATAAATCTGGACAATCTGACACACTCTGGTCAGTCCAGAGGTATACACAGAACCTCTTAGTGCAAGATGTGTGGGCCAAGCCTGCCAAAGTGGATGTTTGCAGTCATGTAAATGGGGATATCACGTAAATACTGGAATAGATATGCTCACACAGTTTATGCATTCACACACTCCTGTCTGTCCTGACACATAATAACCAGAGAAGCAGAGGTCACAAGCCCACATACTACCCACTAGTTAGTGACAGTCATCTGTACAACATCTCACTGGTTTGTCAGAAATACACAACAGTTATTGTGGCCTGGCAGCAGTACATCTGACAAATATCTGGACATAACATCACACTGGGTAAGTACACTGAGCTGCTGGGCATGTCACAAATCACTGTGCAAACTACAGGCAGACTGCCATAACACTGGCCTACATTTCTTATGGGGGAATACACATGCATCTGCAAATATAGCAGGTTCTATGGGCATGTAACAGCATGGAGTAACAGATATCTGTGTGAAAGCGTATACCCACAACCAATCTGAACACAGCCACTGCCACATATGGTAAGCATGCTTAATATTAAAGTATATGGACTGTCTGATCAACACCATCCTCATATGTGCCACTCACACACTAACCCTACATATACTGGGCCAATGCACAGTGTATTCCAATGCCTGACTGTGGTATGGGGCATGTGTGGGTTTGGCCCTACAAACATGTACGCTGATAGGGTATCATACACTGGAGCAGCATGCAACATCAGATAGAAGAGGACCAAGAACAATGACTTCTACCACAGTCTATACACAGGCCAAGGTACATATTCGCAATACACACTCTGTCGACAATCACCATAAGTACACAGACCTCACTACTGTACACATTACAACAGAATGTCCAGGTTTTGTCCTCAAATATAAGCCCTACTATAAATAACATGTCTAGCAGTCTGATATCTCACTGGCTTGTTATCAGGTATGATGTCAATAAATAACGGTGTACTGAACATATGTACCTCTTACTGCATGACTTATGTACAAAGGTTGACAGAGTTCTGGCTGGAGGCACAAACACAGGGCCAATATTAACATGTTGCTGTGATAAACTCATACATTTACTGGTGTAACAGGGTTTGTTGTGACATATGTCTTCTGAGGGATATGAAGTCAGTAACTCTCATGGCTGTCAACATGTACTGACTGCAATCCTCAGACTATGCTACTCCATTTCTAAAGATAGGTCATCTGTGAGTAACACAACACATGTAAGACTCCAAACACTGGCCAGTCTGCAGATAGCCCTACAGGTGAGAGTTTCCTCAACCACATAACACTGTCATAACGGGTATTAAATCATGTACACCAGCCATATCCACACAAACCCTGTTAAAGCAACATTATTTCAAATGTAGAAGAGCAAGACTTACATTCTGTCCTTATTTCTGGAACATCCCCCTCCTGTTTGTTGGCCTGTCTCCACAGTGTATGTTGTAAGAGGTATATCCCACTACCCTCTGTGATGCTGCTTGCCAAACACCGACATGAAGTCCTGCTCACACTGAATGGAAAGGGCCAACAGCCACATGATGTTCCTAGTTATAGGAGTGTGTTTCCATGCAATTGGCTATGTGAATGTTACCACAGCTGTTCCCCATGCAATCAGCTAGTAGGGGACTGCAAATCGTGCACAGGCCATCAGCTGATCATGAGCATCACTTACAAAACACAAGCTGCTGCCTAAGCAAAGCAGGTGTACTTTTCCACATCCACCAAAGAGGGAGTGAGAGAGACAGACAGAGACAAAGTAAGAAAGGAAGGGGGTAAGAGAGTAAGAGATAAGCATATTTGTGTCACACACTTACCAGTACGGGGTTTCAAACCCCTGCCTGACTATGTATTGCTATTATATCTGTATGCAGTTATTGCATGCACCACAGATCTGGAGAGCTGTCCAAAGGTATATTTGAAGGTGAGTGACATCATCAACAGTGATAAAGTAGGGATAAGGTAGGTGTAGTACATGTGCCTGTCCACAAAAGCAGGTCTCAAGGATGACACAACCACACTCTTTCAGGGACTCACACACATTATCACAGCTGGCAGGGTCAGGATTAGAATTCTTAACTAACTTGTTTGCTAGTATTATGCAGGTATCGCATGCACCACAGAGGTTATCAGGCTGACATATGGGAAAGGGTATGTCAAGGTGAGTGACATCAGAATCATTGGTTTTAAGTTGTTTTTTATGTGGATCTGAAGAAACGGTAACTCCGTGAAAGTGCTTATACTTTCTTTTTAATAAAGAATCTATAAAGGACCTTTCTTGGCCTTCATTCAGCTCTGTTGGTTTGCTCACATTTTGCTTTTCTTATCAGAAGGCATGCTTCAGTAGGGCAATGGAAGGTGTAGTGAGTGTGAATGGCTTCCAAATCATTAAATCTCCGCACACACACAGACATAGATTTGCCAGTACTGACATGCATGGGTTCATTGCTTCACAGGTGTGTAGTGGTTGATTGTGGCAGAAGGCTGTACAAGGCTATGTAAATGGTACATCTTGGCATCAGACCACATGACAATGGTCTGCAGTGTGGCTCAGAGATGTAGTCCCTGCATTGGCCGACCCAGGTGGGTATTGTGTTCACTAACCACTCATCTGGTTTACTATTGTGGGTGGCCAGTGCTGTGCAATGCTTGCCATGTATGTGTTCTATATTCCATAACAGGGACAGTGTCTGGGATGTGCACATGTCACACATGCATGTTCTGTGACATGTGGAAGTGTACCTGTGGTGTCTGGGACATGTTGTGTGGACAGAATTGTTATCATCTGATGTGGCATTCTTGATCTCGTGTGGTGAGAACTGGCTATGGAACTGAGGTTGATCCTGTACCTACACTGACAGCATGATACAAGTATTCACTTGTATTAGTGGCATCTGTTCATACACTGCATGTGTATAAGGCATGATATTTCCTTTGTGGGTTACATTTGCTGACTCTACAGTTGTTGTAGGCATCCAGTGGGAAACATAGCAAAGAACCACTGTAAGCAATTATTTGCCTGTTATAGAGATGGAGCAGGGTGTCATGTCCTCTGTAGTCTACTGCAATCATACCATGGTTACTATCTGTGGGCAATATGCAGGGAACTACCAACAAAGTGGTTGCTGCCTAGCCAAGTGTGTCTGAGACATGGGTGGAGAGTGTTCTCTGTGTAATACAAGGGTTGCCTGTATTGTTCCCCAATCCATAATATCACATGTAGGGGTATGGATTGTCTACACCAGCTCTTTACTGTTTGATATCTGTTGTCCTTTTAAGATGGACATTGTGACATATAATAGGTCCTCCATATAAGACATTTTCAAAACCTACTCCACAATGAGCCCTGTTATTACACAATCACAGCTACCTCGACACAGGATACTGATGACAAACACACACACACACACACACACACACACACACACACACACACACACACACATACACACTTGACAGTGAGGAGATTCAAACCCCTACCTAGCTATGTATTGCTATTACAGTGTACTGCATTTATCGCATGTAGCATGTAGCTTATAGGGCTAGTCTTTCCCCAAAGGTGTATTTTAAGGTAAATGACAGCAGCAGGCTTGCCAAAGTAGGGCAATGGAAAATGTAGTGACTGTGAATAACCTCAAAAGCATTGATCCCTCCACAGACAAACAAACACACAGAGTTTCACAGTTGCCATTTCTGGAATTAGAACTCCTACCTAACTAGTACATCCCACTACAGTATTATGTAGTTATAGCACGTGCCATGGAGCTTATAGCAGTACTTTTTTCCCAAAGGTGTATTGCAAGGTGGATGACATCAGCATGCTTACCAAAGTATTGCAATGGAAAGTGTAGTGACTGTGAATGGTCTCAAAAGCATTGATCCCTACACAGAAAAATAAACACATGCACACACACACACACACACACACACACACACACACACACACACACACACACACACACACACACACACACAGTTTCACAGTTGCCACATCTGGGACTAGAACTCCCACCTAACTAGTACATCACACTACAGCATTACACAGTTATAGCATGGGCCGCAGAGCTTATAGGAATACTCTTTCCTCAAGGGTGTATTTCAGTGTAAATGACATCAGCAGGCTTGCCAAAGCAGGGCAATCGAAAGTGTAGTGACTGTGAATGGCCTCAAAAGAATTGATCCCTACACAGACAAACAAACACACACACAGTTTTAATGTCTGGGATAAGAACTTCTACATAACTAGTACATCACACTACAGCATAATGCAATTATAGCACGCACCACGGAGCATACAGGACTATTTGTTCCCCAAAGGTGTATTCCAAGGTGAATGACATCAAAAGGCTTGCCAAAGTAGAGTAATGGAAAGTGTAGTGACTGTGAATGGCCTCAAAAGCATTGATCCCTACACACACACACACACACACACACACACACACACACACACACACACACACACACACACACAGTCTTAATGTCTAGGATTAGAACTCCTACATAACTAGTACATCAGACTAGAGAATTACGCAGTTATAGTATGTGCCATGGAGCTTATAGGGCTACTCCTTCCCCAAAGGTGTATTTCAAGGTGAATTACATCAGCAGGCTTGCCGAAGTAGGGCAATGGGGAGTGCAGTGTGTGTGAATGGGCCATAAACCATTCATCTGGAAGTACACACACAACACTCAGTCACACACAGGTTTACATTTAACAGGAAGGTGTATACAACTGCTAGATGAATAATGACTTGTACAGTCATGTTCCACAGTTATCACCACAGACACTATAGTGCTGAAGGATACCAGAAGCAAATGTCTACAGTGATTAACATTTGCACATCATGTGGTATTGGTCAATTGGATGTGTGCTGGGTGGGACAGGCCTCATGATGGGAAGCTCTTTGTCACTGTGTCACTCTCTTCCACACATCTATGTATGTGTAAGTTTGGCCTATTATAGTGTGTTGTCCTTGGATATATGTGTGTATTCCTATCCGATGTGTGTGCAAAACATGACTGGTGTGCAATGTAGAGTGTGTGCACAAACATCTGCGACTGACAGATATGTATATTCCACTGTTGTTACCAGACATGGGCTTAATTTCTAAGTGTGGGAGCATGCCCAGTATGATGTTTCAATATTTTGTTGTCAGACATGGGCTTCGTTTCTTTAAGTGTGGGAGCATGCCCAGTATGACCTTCTTTATTAAATATGTAAATCCATTCCAGGTAGGTTGTACTCTAGTGCAGGCTTTTGTGTTTCACATCTACAGCTAGCAACCTGCTTCTGCAAAATATCTGTAGATTGGTTGACAATATGGAGGTCATAGTGGGTAAAGGATATTTACTAATTGTGTCTGTGCTGCTTCTGCTATATGGTTTTGGTGTTAGCAGAGATATTCAGACATATGTACTGTTTTACACTGTGATGTTTTATGTCATCAACCACTGACAGGTATATATATTTCAACCAAATAAGCAGACCCAAGGCTGATATCCAAAAAGACCACTGCTCGGTCTAGAGTAATCCACAGCCAAAAAGTTTATTGTACTTCACGATAACAGAGCTCTACACCAAAATCCAAAATGCAAAAATGGAAGATCAGGTTAAGTGCTTTCATCTGCGTGAAAAGCAGATTTCATCAGAACCATTACTGAAACGCTAATGCTCTGCTTTTAAGGCAATTTTGGCGCCAAAAATCAAATGAATCAAATTTAATTACATTAATTACTAGTAAAATTCCAAAATTGTTACAGATACTACTATAAACTACTTGCACTAACCCTACATATTAAAATAGAAAAATGTAAACAATAATGAAAGGAAAAAAAAGAGATAAAAAATCCTATCTTATAAAAATAAAAATAATTTTGTCTTATAAAAATGTACATATCATATACATTCATAAATATTCATATATATATATATATATAAATATAACAACTGTGTAAAAAATGACAAATTATTATAAAAATTGAGTATGAAATATGTTCTTGAAAATCTAGTTGGATGACTAAACTATAATTTCATACTAAAAAATTTCCTACTAAGAAAGTATACTAAGGAAATAATAAGTGAGACCACTGTCCTACACAAGGTATCACAAATATCAAAACTAGAGAACATAATTACTAATACTCTAGTATAAAAAATCTGATAAAAGACATATAAAATATATATATTAATCTAAAAGCAAAAAAGGTTTAATACTGATGTGATCATTTAATCCTGGGCATGTTGTGGCATCACATAGCATTTGCCACTTACTTTCTAACAGAGCCAATAAAGTTTTCCAATTCCCTCCACAACCTGTGATGTCAATATGATCAATAATGCTAAAGAGAAAAGAATGCTCTTGCCCTCTATCTATAATGTGTTTGCTTAAGGCATTATTAATGTCATGTTTTTTAATCTTATATAAATGCTCATAAATTCTTGTTTTAAATTTTCTGTCTGTCTTACCAATGTAATACGCATCGCATGTGGTACAAGTAGCAACATAAACAACCCTGGAGGTATTACAATTCCCTCCCTTGCTGTACAAAAATGTCTTAGTGATGCTTTTTAACCTAATAACTTTTGATTCATTAATATTACTACATTGGTTACATGTACCATATTTTGTTGTTCCTTTATTTCTATTGACCACCTTCTTTTTATCTTTAATACTTTCCAACATATTTTTTAAATTGTAGGATGTTTTAAAAACACATTTGGGAACTGTGCCCACTACTTCACCAACTTCTTCAGATATAGTTAAAAGATTCCAATGTTTGCGCAAAATTTCTTTTATTAAGTTGGTGTAGGGGCTAAACAATATCACACAAACGTGTCTATTGTTATAATCATCCTTTTTTAAGGGTATGAATGGTTTACCCAACAGAGGTGGATATTTCTTGCCCCATTCTTGCCTCACATAAGTAACAATGGGAGTGAGCATATACTTTGGATAACCTCTATTAATGAACATATTATATATAACATTCAATTCATTATCCATGATATCTTTGTTTGATGACATACGTGCTGCACGTATGCATTGCCCTTTAAACACATTCTTGAAAACATGAGGGGGATGATTACTACCATAATATATGTAATCATTAGAGAGAGTATCATTCCTGTAAATTCTCGATTGGAATCCCTTTTCATTGACATTCACATATGTGTCTAAATAGGAAATACCTTTAGTCTCTATCTTGTAAGTAAATTTTAAAAAAACTGGTCGTGTTGTTTATATAATCTATAAAACTCTTAATTATGTCAACTGGTCCTTTCCAAAGAATAAATAGGCCATCTAGGTACCTAGTATAGTAAACTATATATTTGTAATACTCACTCGGGAAGATATATAAAGATTCCCATTCTAACATGACGAGGTTGGCGAACACTGGGGCGCAAGAAGCACCCATAGCGACGCCTCTACTCTGTCTAAACAGTTCCCCTTGGAACTGGTGAGTACTGCAAGGCTCCACCAGATATGTCCAGGCACCGGAACCATGACTTGAGCATCTCAAACACATGCTCTGTTATGATTCTGGCTGTGTGTGTGCCTCATTATGGAGTTCTTGTTCGTGTGTGTGTGTGCATTTCTGATGGGTATCATCAGCCACGGCTCCAGTGCGTATCCAGCATCCCCCACTAGGTGGCCATATGGGATGTCCCCAATGGCAAATCTCTTTTACAGCTGCATCATATGCCAGATGTGGGAGTCGTGATAGCTTCCAGGGCTGCCAGCACACACATTCATTATAATGCCCTGGGCATCACACATGACCTGGCAGTTGATGGAGGGGAAGCTCTTGCGGTTTATGAAGACCCTACCCTACTCACCGGGTGGTGCTTTGATGTGTATGTGCATGCAGTCTATAGCACCCACTATCTCAGGGTATTCTGCTATTTGGTGGAAGAGATGCATATTGCTGGTCAACGCCTCACGGGTGTTGAGGAAATATATGTGCCCACCGGCATGTGCTGACATGGCATCCAGGAACTGGTGGAGTAACCTGGATGCTGATGCCTGTGAGAGCCCCATGATATCTCCAGTTGGCCTTTGGAAGGTACCTGTGGCTAGTATTCTTAAGCCTACACATACCTTAGCATCCACTGGGATGGGTTCCCCTCTGTTGGTTCTGTGTGTGAGGCGTGGCCGGCATAGCTCAACAATTTGCTGTAGGAGGACCCTGTCCACCCTATAGCGCTCCACTATCTCCAGCTCATGTAGCCCCTGGTAGGTTACCCTGGGTCTGTATACTCTTCTCCTTCTCCTCACTGTGGGTTGGTCATCACCATTCACATCCTCACCACCCTCAGCCTCTTCCACATTTTGATTTATGAGTGAATGCAGACCCTATCATTTTGTTGCTTTTGTTAGGTAACATTTCCCCATTTGTGTACACCGGTGGTGTAGAGTTTGTGGGAAAAACCAGAGGGAAAGGTGTTTGCATAGTTTATAGTAGTGTGCTGGGCTGGTGCCTGTGTAATTGTCTGATTCTGATACATTTCACCTGCCACCTGTGCTAGCTCTCCTTGATTACCTTCCTACTGCTGTTTTCCCTTCACATTGCCTTCCTGTTTAAGCCTTGAGGCGTGCAGCACAAACCCAGTGCTCAGATGTGAATGGAGATGCTATTTCCTGTTTTAATTTTTTTTTTTGTTTAAAACGTGGTGCGCTTCATGCACACCCATTTAAGCAATGTAAAGAGTGCTAGGCAGCTTCAGACACACCCCCTTCCTTAGCTCTGCTAAGCTAAGGGCAAACCCGAGCCACAGAGCTCCAATAAGCTTACAGTATGCCTGACACACCCCTCTATAATGTCAGCTAACTCTTAGGCTTGCACCATGGTTTTCCTGCACCTACATGGTTGGGTGCAACTAGCCATGAGGGGAAATCTGTGATTCAGTATCATTCCCCTCATTTGCATAGAATTGCCTGCTAATGCCTAGTTACAAGTCTGACACTGAGCCTTCCCCCTTAGAAACCACTATTCACTGGCCTTGTTGTCTTCTGCCTGCCATTGACTATAATGGCAAAATTGTGATTTTGCAGAAAAAGCTTTTTTCAAGGTTTTAGTTTTATTTTTGGGCCAATCCCATTTGCGCTCCGCTGCCCTACACTTAAATGGCCGAAATCAGCCAAAAAAATAAAATAAAAGTTATTTTTTTGTTATTTTGAAACTGTTTTCCATGCCAATGGCCATATATCTGGCCATTGGCATGCCTTCCCCATTATATACACCCTTTATATGGAGCTGTAATGGCTCCGTTTTGTAGTTTGCAGAAATGTACTCAGTTACTAACCGAGTACATTTCTCAAGGTTACACTAATCCTGCACGGACGGCTGCCAGCTTCCTGGATCACTAATTCACCTCATTTGCATGGTTTTCACCTGCAAATGGGGTAATTAGCATACAGGAGTTGTGTCCATGCAGGAATAGTGTAGCAGCGCTCGTGCACGTCCCAGGAGCTTGTTCCTGGATCTCTCGGCAGCCATATTGCCTCCAGCAGCTCTTGCACTATTCCTGCACGCCATGCAGAGCTTGCTGAATCCCAGGGTGTGACACATATTGTAGTAATAAACAAACTGTTATATTGTTTACTTTTCTTGTGTTTGCACAGCACACAGTGGAAGTACCTTTGCTTTGTGCAAAACATATATATGTACACATGGATGGGAAAAACTAATTTTACTAAGTCGATCTCTGTCATTTAGCTTTGGGCTTGACAGGGTAGCACAATACAGTATTTTAAAATGATTCCATAAAACAATGCTTGCTAATGTTCTGTTTAATAAAAAAAAGTTACAGCAGAGAATGTTAGTGAGAAAAAATGGCAGTGACTTTGATTTAAGATTCATGCTATGTGGTATTTCTTCTTATTAATGTTAATAATATTAGAATTGTATTGCACTAATTACTACTATTTAACACTACAATGGTCCATGACAGTTACACTTACCAATGCTGGAAGATCTATTTGAAGTTTTATTTATCTGCATGCACTTAACCAGAGAAAAACAAAATTAATCAACATTTTGCTTTTGCATATAAACCAATACTCAAAAAATAACCAAGGTGCAGATGAAATGAGTTTGATCAGCTGCTAGTAAATATAACTGAACTGACATGGCCATCCATGTGAGGAAGAATGCTCTTCAGAGCTGACTATGCACTGCCAAAATCTGTCAAAGGATGGGTGGAAATGCAGAAGCATGGATGGAGGCTGAAATTAGGTTTACCAAGCCATTCCCTTGTGGTAGTCTTCAAAGCAGGTGTGAAGACATGTGCACTAGCATGGTTAAGGCAGTGTGGCCCTCCATGGTGAAATGAAATACATGTCCTCCAAAGGACAGGGTTAGGCCATCCTAAAAAAAATGCCAGCAAGGACATAAAACATCCTCATTCATGGCTGTCTGAATGACTGCTCCTTCTGGACATCTACCGCCCTGATCCTGGGAAAATTTCCTGGATAAGGGAATAAATGACCATGTTCAGTAGAAATAGAGTTGTGTGTATACATTATGGTTACAGGTATAAAAAAGCACAATACAGAACAGTTAGTCATATATATATGCTATGGGAGAGTCAGATTATTTAAAAATGAAACACCAATTTCAGTGGTGTATTGATATAAAACACCAATACAATGAACACCATTTATATCACAATGTTATTACAATAAGTCATAGATGATAAAGATGCCATAATATCTCTTCATCATAGTCTCATGGGTTCATAGGCTCATACTAGGCTGTTGATGCAGTGGACCATTTGTAGCCTAGCCAACAATCCCACCAAGTTACCAAGAGATGAAGTAATACCAGAACCTGACTTATTTTTGGCCCTTCTCCATAAGGGCCAGATGGACCAGACCACTGGGTGCATTTACAGTTGCCAAATAAGTTGTCTAGGCTATGCTTAAAAAGGGTCATAGTGCAGCTCTGTTTTACCTGTAAGTAGAGCCCATTCCATAAAAAAGGTATATTCTGTGAAAACCCTCTGTCTTTCCAACATGTCCTGTGTGTGTTTCAGTGATAGTTTAGGTCTAAAGAGAAAATGCTTATGATTTTATTAGTTTTGTGGATGTGTAGGTGGTAACATTTACATAGGACCAGATCTTTCTAGACATATGCCTAGCTAATTAGATACCAAAGGTGGCATTTTATTCTGTTACTGGTCTGATGTGGATATTCCACAAAAGGGCCTTACAGAAACAGATGCTTGGTGCCAGAGCCATGGGCTCAAGCTCAATGCCAAGAAATGTATAGTTATCCCCTTTGGGAAAAAAAACATGTACCCATGAATTACCACATAGGTGGAAGTACACTAAACACCAAAAGTGTGATGAGAGACTAAGGGACACAGGTGGACAGTGGTCTCACCTTGGATAACCACATTGCAACAACAGTCAGGAAATCCTTCTATGTGGCACACCTCATCTCTAAGGGCTTCTCATCCAGAAAAAAGGCGGTCATTGTCCCACTGTACTCATCCCTCATTAGACCCATTATAGAGTACAATGCCCCATTTGGTATGTACCTCACAAGACATCTGCATCAGCTGTAAAGGCCACAGAAATACCTCACTAAAAGAACCACAGGCCTAAAGCAGATGCCCTTTGCTGACCATCTAAAATAACTCCAGCTATAATCTGTGGCATATCGTCTACTCAGAGATGATCTGTGCTTAACATACAAGGCCATGTCAAACCCTGAGCTGATGGACATGCTCCACTTAAAGAAATCCCAATCCCTCAGAGCCACATGCTCCAGGGATCTAAACCTTGTCATCACAATGAGCAAAACATGCTGGAGGGATAGGTTCCTGACCCAGAGACTCCCCAGACTCTGGAATAGACTGCCCATATATGTCAAGCAGTGTTTCATGCCTTGGAGAAGAAACTGGCTCTATGTGACTTGTGGGAGTGGCATATACAAGTAACTATGCTATGAATAATTGAGAGACATGGGGATTCACTCAAGGCAGCGCTATAAATGGAACAAAGGAGTAGTAAACAAAGCAGAACAGCTCAAAATGGCTAAAGTTCAGAGAGCAATATCACGCAAGGCAGTATTAGCTGAAAATGAGTAAATGGCTAAAATGAGATAAAAAGTATGGGCAATGCAAAAACAGCTCAAAATGTCTGACATGGTATTAATATTAACAGGCAAAGCAAAAACAGCTCAAAATGTCTGACATGGTATTAATATTAACAGGCAAAGCAAAAACAGCTCAAAATGTCTGACATGGTATTAATATTAACAGGCAAAGCAAAAACAGCTCAAAATGTCTGACATGGTATTAATATTAACAGGCAAAACAAAAACAGCTCAAGCCGAAGAGACTACCTAGGCAACTTAAGTGCAGGACAAAAAAGTACTTTCTTTGCTTTTTTCTCTCTTTTCAGATGCAGCAGCTAGTTAAATCTGTTAACTGATTAAGCAGAAGACTTTTAAACGTAAAGCCAGAAATGTATACTATATTGGTGATAGTTCATATGATTTCCCTGAAATCAGTGTAGCCAAGTATACTAGATACAATGCCACTGCAAATTTTCAGTCAGGCGTTACATTTATGTGACGTAACATTGTGACTGCTTTTTTTTAATACCTTCACTAGGTGTCTATAATACAGTGAACATGATGACAGCTTAGGAGTGAAAATGGCTGCTCATTTGTGTTAGGTTATCTAATTAATCTGACCATATATTACTGGTTCATGTAATTTTCCTGCATAGTTTCTTACTGGAATATGTACAGAGATCCATTGTGGCTGCAGACCATGTTCTACTATTTAGTATCAGACAGATTTTAAATACTAGGATACAACAGACTAATAACAAACAGGAGCGTTAGCCCTGGTAAACCACTAGTACAGACAGATTTTAACTATAGGATACAGCAGACTAAGAACAAACAGGAGCATTATCCCTGGTAAACCATTAGTACCGGACAATTTTAACTACTATGATATAGCAGACAAAGAACAAACAGGAGCGTTAGCCCTGGTAAAGCACCTGAGGTACATTACTGCACAAAGGGGCATGGTCAGCAATGTCCATTCAGATGAAAGGACAGCTATTCAGCAGGTACCACTATGGTTAACATAGGGCATAGTCCTTTTAAATGTCTCTATATGAATGACATAATAGAAGATGTAGAAGGAAATGAAGACTTAAGAGTAATATAAATAAGAAAAGAGGTAAGGGGCTGGGGTAATCATATCAAATTACTAAGAGGAAAGTACAATAAAGTATCAAGGAAGACATCACTAGTGAAAAATAAAGCATTATACCTCCTTATACTCATCTGCTAAGGCACTACTTTGTTTACTGGCAATTGCTCTGGAGGCCTACATATATAGAATGTATGATCTGTATAAAATTCATATGAAAACAGACTAGAAGTGTACAACATGTATAGGTCCAAGGAAAGGATGCAGTGGTGACATGATGTGGAAAGCATTAAATTACTTGGTAGTGTCTAAGTGAGCATTATCTTGGGGGGAGCAGATGTAGGATCAACAGCAGACATTCTGTGTGATTCAGGGAAGATTTAAGGAAGAATAACCCCACAGAAATGGTGGCTCAGTATTCGAACAGCCGTGCTGAACAGGTGGCATGATCAAAAGCAACAATGAAATTCCAGAATCAACATGAAAGTTATAATACAGTCATTACAAGGCACAGGGGAATAATGTACTATGTAAGTAAGACACTCATATTACCCAATAAACAATGAAATGTAGTAGGTGTACCAAATTGTCATTATCTGCCATCAGCATGTTTGTGTTTCTGCCTATATTATTTGAAAATATAAAAATTCTTCCTTTCTTCATTATTTTTAATTGTCATGAACTATTTTACAGGCATACTACTCCACCGCATGCTACAGGGCATGGAAGTATTTGTATAATTTCTGTGTACTAAGAGGTCATTCTGCCTTCAACTACATGCTTCGCCCACCCTGGGACCTTATTAATACTCACTGCACAAAATGGTGGGTTGGGCATTAAAAACTATGACAAGTCTAATGTTGCTTTTGTCCCACTTTTTTCTCTCTAGCAAAAGAGGTGGTAAACAGTATTTGCTATACATAATCAGGTTATGGAATGGCACATCACTAGAGCCAAAATCTCAGACTGAAGTTATATCCTCAAACCCATGAAAAGAACAAATGCTGTTGAAAATGTTATTTGTCCTAGATAAAGGCTTTCAACCCAAACAACTCTCCAGCAGACTGATCAGTAATTTGCATATGGATTCACAGGTACATGGTATGCAGTAATGAACCCTACATCTATCTTAAGCAGACTGACTATACTCTTCAGAAAGCTAACTTGCCCTATAAGTAAACACTATTACATTCAGTTTGATAGAATGCTGCCTAAAGGCATTTTGAGGCAAAGTATAAATAGCCTGCACAACTAAAACTTCAAAATATTTTTGCAAGGGGCATTGACTCCCATACCTCAGTGTTGGGAAGGTTGTCTCCTGCCTTTATCCTATTAAATGTAGCCTTTACAGGTGACACAGGCTCAAGGAAGGTTGCAGAATATGTGAATCAAACAATGCTATTACCTGAACCAGTGCAATTCAGATCAACAGAAATCAGCTGCACGATAGTCAACAATGAAAGTCAGATGATACACTGCAAATCGATGCACATAAACTTATCATAGTAACTATGTGTAAGGAAGATACCTTGTACATATCAGAGTCTCAGTGATGAACATCGCAGTGACTGTTCTAGTCTGAGGCAGAACTGTCATGACTAGAAATACCACCTGTTGCTTGTCCCGGGATGAATCTATATTATGACTTGGAAGTGGTTGTATTCTTGCATTACTTGAATCGCTCCATGTCAGTATCATTTAATTCAGTGTGTAAACATAATACATTGCCACTGTGCACAACCTAAAAACAAAATTGCAGACTGTAATTATTGTGTCAGTGGCTCAACAGGTAGCACACTCACCTTTAATGCTGGAAGGTCAGAAGGCTGTGGGTTCTATTCTCAACTACAGGTGATTAGATTACTGACACTGCAGCATTAGGGGAGTGCTATACTCCTGAGTGTGTGGGCCTTTGGATGCAACATTAAACTGAGGTCCTGTCTATTTCAGTTGGTAGTAGCTCAGGTGGATGCAAAAGATCCCATGGTACCTAGAGAAAAGAGTAGAGGTCCTTCATTTAGTACACCAGGCCTGGCACCAGTGCCCCTTATGGACAGAGGTAGCTTATAAATGCCAGACCCTCAATGTTCTATTTGGATACAGGACAGATAGCAAAGTAGAAGCTATTATTACTAAACTTAGTTAAATGGTAGAAAGTCCTCTCTACATATATATATATATATACCTCCAGGTAAACACATACCTATTGTAGAAGAACTTTCTTGGTTTTCTACCACCCACTCCCCAACCCACAGAATCCTAGGTGACTTTGACTTTTAACATAGACACTAAACATGCTGACATTAAGTATCTTAGATTGGATACTCATAACAAAAGTTAATATGACATATAACGATAGAAGCTGTATTATTCTTTAACTCAACCTTTCTATCTATTCTTGATAAGCACGCCCAGGCGCGACCATCAGAAAAATCTAAATCTAATATAGCCCCATGGCTCTGATGAAAAAAAAAACTAATAATCTCTAGAAATAAAGTAAAAAGCAATAATCTCAGACAAAAGAAAATATTACTGTGAACTTCAAGAAAATCATTCAAATAATTCTAAAAATTTTTGTCATCTCTAAAAATAAACTTCCTGGAACAACAAACAAAACTCCTCCCTCCCACTCAATGCTGACCCAGGCACTCCTTTAATACCACTAACTCTTTCTTTTTCTTTCTTTTTTCAACTATTCAATCTCTTGATAAACAACTGAACTGACAATTTAGACACTACCTACTTCTTCTCTCTACAACCTATCTGTACCCTCTTTTATCTACAAACTTATTCACAACTTAAAACCATGGTTCATATCTGAGCAACAGGCAACAAGCTGTTCTTTGGGAAAACCACATTTCCCTCAGGGCTCTGTTCTTGGTCCACTTCTCTTCCCTCTCTTCATTTGACCCCTTCACTTAGTTATCCCTCAGCTACCTGTATTTCATAAATCGATGAGATGATTCTACCATTATTTTCTTCTCTTTCTTCTTCTAACTACACTCACTCATATCAAAAATATCTCAATATATAACCTGGTTTACTAGAAACCATCACTGTCTTAATTTGAAATATTTAGGCTGGCTAGAACTCAAAAAAATTATCTTTTAATCTCCACAACTACTATTGCCCATAAAATACATCAACAACCTGACAATACCCTATACAACTCACATCTTTTTTAATCACAATAATCTTAACTCCCTTTGTAAACTCTGTAAACTCTTGACCAGTTCAATCAATATAACAACTATGACTGACTCTCTTTATTCACTAACACTATTGGTAGAAGATGGAATCTACTACCCAGTCTGATCACGATAACCACTCAAACTTCTTCACAAAAAAAAAAAAAAAAACTCAAATCATTGGCTCTGTTCTGTGTTCCTGCTTCTCTGACATTCCCTTTAGCCCATGCTTGGCCACATTTTGCTCCTACCTCTTCTTCCTCTCTCTTCTCCTTCTCTTTCACTTTCTTTATCTCCTCCTTGCTCTACTGCTATCTACTGCATCACCTCTACTCTAAATTCTACTCCTTACTTTCCTTTCCCCAACTCTTGCTCTCTATTTTTTTTCTTCTTTAATACTATTAAAAATAAAATTGAACTATAATTATGGCGTCCTTCAACTACTATGTATTTTACTTTTGTCTTTTTGATTTTTTATATTTTTCCTTTTTGGACACTTTTTATTATTTTTTTTTTTTTTTTTTTATATTTGACTTTTTTTGTATATTGTGTTTTTTTGTGTGTGTGTTCTCCTTTTCTCCCGGAACTCTACTGAAACATATATCCATATAGATGGAGCTAGCCAACAAAAAAAAAATAAAATGTAAAATAAAAATAAATAAAATAAATAAAGGACTTCATTATTCTTTCAGGAAAACTTGGCTAGTCTTAGAAATGTCTCCCAGGTCATTAGCCTAGTAACAGTCTATGAATCTATGCAGTGTACTAATGTAAGCTGAATGGATAGGAAGGCTTTTATCAGTCCATGTTCACATAATAATACAAAAGCAAGTAACATCCTATTCTACCACCTTCTTTCCTAGGTGCTGCATCTCCTCAGTAATGCTGGATAAATGTGGCATTAAACATTTATTGATATTTTTTTTGCTGTAAAGTCTTATCTAAATGAGCTAATAATGTTTAAATGAACTGTGCACTTGTAATATATAAAAGACATACTAAAATCAAAAACAAAAAGTGCAAGATTGTGCATTTACAACATAACAATCCAAGGAAAGATTAAATGATTTATGGGGGTGTGTATATCTGTATCTGTGAGCGCTTATAAGCTGGGATGGGAGACAGATGACCTGGAAATAGCTGGCATAGGAGCAAGGGATCTTATATGATACTTAAATAGCAGCCATTGAGTGTGCAGAAGGTAGCCCAGGAGAATCATTAGGTACCACTCAGAGATGTGGCAGCATTGCAGAGATGACGATGAGGAGGAGGAGGCGATGCTATAGTAGAGACCATCAATAAGGCTTTACTTTGACACTGCATCTGGATCTGGAACACTGGATCTGGAACACTGCATCTGGATCTGGAACACTGCATCTGGATCTAGAACACTGGATCTGGAATACTGCATCTGGATCTGGAACACTGCATCTGGAACACTGCATCTGGATCTGGAAGCTGCATATCTGCAAAGACAAGTAAGCATGGAGGTAGTTCACAAAATGCAATCAAGATTGAATGGGGACTAAAGAGAAAATCATGCAAGAAGAGATTTCAGTTTGTCACCTACCAATGTTCATGATCACCTGCAATATGTACAAGTCAGATGATCACTAAATCTGTCATTGCAACTATCACCAGCATAGTTGTCCCACCCTTCCCTTCCCATACCTTTTTCCATTTGTCTCAGGTTTTCCCAAATCCTGAAGCTCCTTTGTATTCTACCACCACCAAATGTGATAGAAGCCATCTGATAGTTCTAAGGTACCCAAAAGTAGTATCTTTCAGAAAACTCCATTGTGAATGCTGCGTCTGATGACAGGGTTATTATATTTAAAACCAGTTCAGCATTTATGAACACTACTTCAAACTGAGCTTCTACTTAGCATAAATTATAATAAAATGAATCAGCAGAAAAATAAATGGATTTATATAGCGGTTCAGTTGTCTGGATTGTACTACTTTATTATCAGTTGATAACATCAAACTATAAATTATACACAAGAGATTGGTTGCAGGATCAGACTCTAAGACAGCATATTTTTGATAAATTACAACTGAGGATAGAAGCACCTGTAAAATAATCTTCTAGTTGCATACTTAACAATCTTAGCAGGTAAAGAGATGTCAAATGTTGTACTGTCAGACATATGTAAAATATTAAATTAGAAACCATAATCACCAAAAATGTATTAATTTATGCAACACAGACTAGCTATCCAAGTCTTATGAATTTTGAAAAGAAACATTTTGTGTTCAGTTAAAAAATACTTCCCTACCTTTTTCTGGAACATTTTCACTTGGAAAATTATTCATTGGGTATTTTATATACCAGACAAATTGGTAAAATTATTAACCAAAATTGTATTTATTGTTGACAATTTAAAGAAGTTCTTAATGCTGACTGGCAATTTATATTCTAAGACTATAAAATGCTATTAAAATTTTAGGAAAGTATTAAAAATTCTGCAGAGTCCTTATATTAAGATGGCTTCCAATTAGCAAAACATTTAGCTTTGATCAATGCTCCATTCCATGCACATACTCCAGACACTATGAATATTAGCACTGTTGTATATGAATACTGTAGGCCTAAATGCCATAATATAACAAGATCATCTATTTAGCAGGTAGTTGTATTTAGGATATGAGACAGATCTATGCACTGTTTAATATTTACTGCTGACTTATTATCCAATACATCACTGATGGATGTTTTCTCTCTTAGTATTTGTAATCATACCTCTCAACTGTCCAGGTTTTCTGCCTCATATTTTTGTACTGTTCTTCATAAAATCTGTGGTTTTCTGGCAAACTACTGGGATGATCTGAGGATTAAAGTCACTAAAGTCACTAAATAATTACATCCATTTGAGCTTCATATTAGAAAAGGCATGCTAACACAAATCCTGTTATCCTAGCAACGTTCTAAGTTTAAAAGAGCAGTATTTAAAATGTGTCCCTGTTTTTTGGGCCTTTGCCAGCCCATTATGTCAGGCTTTGTCCAGATTTCTTATGTTAAAATGTTGAGAGGTATGTCTCTAATAAAGGATTTAAATGGAGCAATAAATCAGCCAGTGAGTTGGGAGTTAAACTATAATTAAAGTACTAGGGCATCTCTAGACAGTGGGTTAGTTGATACCCTAGAGAATATATAATAAGGGATTCCATGAAGCCAGGGGCCCCCACAAGTGAAATACCATTCGGTATCCTTCACCTAGGACTCCATTTTATCTAAGTCCAGCCATGATACTAATAAGTGATGTTCTGCCCCCCTCCCCATGTCTCTTGCATAAATGTCCAGATCCTTTGCACACCTGTTGACCTCCTTTAACTAGAAGGGAATTATCATTTATGGTCATGTTTCATGTTTTTGTGTCATCCCTGTCTCACCACAAAGTACCTAGTTTTTCAGTACAGTCCTATGCTGACTAAGAGACCCTGCAACACAATGTTTGGCTCTTTTGCTTTTTCATCCTAAGATGAGGCCAGCTGGCAGCATAACCTTATTTCTCCATCAGACCCATGTATTTAAAAGAGCCCATCATGTGGAACCTAATCCTGAGCTTCAAATTTGCAATGAACCTCTGCAGTTCACATGGCATACTCACAGAGAGCTTATGCCAGCTGTGGCGGAGGTAACAACTAAGTTGGCCCTGTCTGATGTTCAGTACTGGGGCAAGGGATGCAGACTGAAGAATCATTAGTTAAACAGCTTAAGGAGTCTTATATTTTGAGAGAAGGAAAAGGCTATGTGTGCAAAATAATGCAGGGCTTAGGAAGCGAGGTTTGCTAGGCACGACAGAAATGTACAGTTTAAACAAATCAAGATTCAGAATGTGAATGCTCACAAAATATTAAAATATCAGTAAAGTTACTGGGTTAACAGAATGGCACTATAGCTGGCAATCATTTGGTATAGGATCATAGGATCATAGGAGGTTACTAGGCTATTGGCCCTGAGGCCCTTATAAGCCTAGGCAAGAGTTTATCCCATGTTTAAACAAATCAGCACCTGATGCCCCTGTCCAGCAGGGACATGGGTGGAATCCCAGGGGTATATTTTCTGTTTCCCATCCAGTTATCCAGGTTAAAAAAGGGTAAAGAGGCACTCTGCTTTATGTAGACAGGGAGTCTATTCCATAGATGGGGGAGTCTCTGGGACACAAATCTGTCCCACCAACAAGTCTTGTTGATGTCACTGACCAGGTTGAGGCCACATGTGCGGGTTACTTGAGTGGAGCTTGACTTGCAAATATGCAGCAATCCCATCAAGGTGGGGTCTGTGATCGCCTTGTATGCCAGACAGAGGTCACCTCTGAGGAGTATGTATGAAACTGAGTAGGGGGCTAGGGCTTTTATCCTATCTGTGTATGGTAGATGTTTGAGGCCCTGAATTCACCTGGTGAGGAACCTCTGTGGTCTTTCCAGCTGCTGCATGTACTTTGCGAGGTACATGCCAAAAGGGGCATTGTACTCAATAATGGACCTTATAAGGGAAGAATTCAGGGATGTTATGACCTCCTTGTCCCTGGATGAGATACCCTTACTTATGTGGTGGGCCATGTAGAAAGCTTTCTATACAACAGAAGCAACATGGTGGTCAAAAGTCAAGTTGCTATCAACCTGGGTGCCCAAATCCCTCATCACTGAATGCATGTTTAGGACATTGTTATTAATGTGATAATTTGTGGGGACATCATTCTCCCCAAAGGGGATGATAATGCATTTTTTGGTATTCAGCTTGAAGCCATGTTTCTGGCACCAGTGATTTGTCTGAGTGAGACCCTCTTGCAGGATGTCCACATCACTAGGGAAATTGATGACAGCACTCAGCTTGCAGTCATTTGGAAACTTGGTCATCCATAGCCCACTGGCTTTGGCCTGCACCTCAGAAAAAGTATATCCCAAATAACGGAGGCCCCAAGACCAAACCCTGGGGTATGCCACTTGTTACGGGTCTACTACTTGAGGTGGCTTCCCCTATTTTGACTACAAGGGTTCTATCAGTGAGCTAGTTTGCTACCCATATGGTAGAATATGGATTGATGTTTAGTTGAGAGAGTTTATCTATTATACCTGAGTGGAGAATAGTATTGAAGGCTTTGGCCAGGTCAAGGTAGGTGATGTGCACTGTCTTCCCCTCTTCTATGGCCTTGTTGAATGTCTCAAAGAAGTCGACCAAATTTAACAGGCATGACTTCCCCCTGACAAAACCAAACTGTGTGGAATCAAGTAGGTGGAGGTTGCCAATGTCCTTGTTAATGAGGTCCATGATAATCTGCTCCATGCCCTTGCAGATCAGGCTAGTTAGGCTGATGGGTCTATAATTTCCCAGATCGGTGGATGCTCCACCTTTGTGTAAAGGGATGACAATGGCTGTCCTCCACTCAGCCGGGACAAAGCCTGTACTCAGGCTTTGGTTGAATAAGGTGCCTAATGGTGCTTCACGTTCCTGCCTGAGTTCAAGTAGGATCCAGCCTGGGATGTTATCGGGTCCCATGGAGGCTGTATTTTTTTGCATTTGAGAGAACAGTGATGACCTGTTCCATAGATATAAGGGGAAGGGGGCCGGTACTGTGGATGTCCTGATTTACCGATGGAGGGGACAGAGGGGTAAAGTTTTCACTGAATCTGTCAGCCAGCAAGTTTGCTATATCTACGGCATCTGTGTATGTGGTGTCCTTGACCACCAGTTCTGAACAGATCTAGGTGCTTCCTTTGAGATTGCGGACATGTGAAGAAGGCCTTATGATTGTCTCTAGTAGATGTGGCAAATTTGGACTCGAAGTTTGCTTCAGAGGATTTCACTAGTGCTCTTATTTGCTTGTTCAGGCTAAGGAGCTATTTATACCCAGAGCTCAGTGAAATTAAATGGGAAATATAGATGTCTGACATACTACACTCAGCAGAAATGGGTATCTTTCGTATGATTTAAAGTTCCATATTTTATTACTCAAAGCAAGCAGTTTTATTAATCTGCAATCACTGTGCAAAACAGTGTAAGAAACTTCTTTGTGTGGAAGATTTTCAGTCCATATATCTCTAGTTAATCACTGTATATTAATCAGATCAGACAATAGTAGTAGAAGTAATGAACTTAAACTTGTCAAGTCAAAAAATAATAAAAAATATATAATTTGAAATATTGCACAGAATTGCTGAGTATTCGAAAGTAATTCAAGCAAGGCAGGCAGTCTGTTTCCAGTCGAAAATCCTTTATTAAGTAGACAGACAAGCGATCCAAATAAAACAAAAATAAAGTAATAGTTTCCTCACAAGCTTTCTAAATATATATATACTTTTTATCAGGCAAGAGAGTGATTTATTGTGCTGTAAAACAAAGTGTTATTGGTACACTTGTTAAATTCACATCCCTTCCCCCATCAGTGTGACATTCGAGCTGGTCCTGCCCTTCCTAGTAGCTGTCATAATAATATAACCCTTATGTACTTTAAATAAAATTTATAGTGATGTGGTGGGGTTAATATACAGTGATCAACTAGAGATATGGACTGAAAATCTTCTACACAGAGAAGTTTCTTACACTGTTTTGTTTTTGGACCCACTATACTTGTTTAGTGGGCTGTTTGAGACTTTGGGGATACCACAGAGATTGCTTGTTTTTTTTTGAGAGTTTGGCTTACCCCTCACCAGGTTTGTAAATTACGTCTGATGTGCTGGTTTTCAATGACAGAAAAAAATCAGCAATTCAAAGTTTTATTAGTTCATTTTCAGTTGTTTGAAGGTTCTAGGAATGTAAAATTATAGTATCTAACAGCACAGATCTGCTACACAAGTCCCCATTCCACGGCTAAGGCACAGCTAACAATATTTATTATTTATTTATTTATTCATTCATCCTTTTGTTGACCGAGTTAATCCCACTAGAATAATTTCCCCTTTCAAAGGATAACCAAGGTGGTATTTATACTACTATGGGAAATTTGGCCAAGGCATTGGGAATCTTGTCTGGCAGTTGGCTTAGCGGATTTCGGAGCTGCTAAAGAGCTGTTTTCTGGGGTCCAGTGGTGCAAGTTTGATTCCCTCAGTGTCCATTACCTAAGTGTGTGACTATGACCAAGTCGCTTAACCAGACTCCACTCCCAGGCTGAGCCTGAAAAAGGTCCATGGAGGTCAGTGCTCTACTCTGGAAAACGTTCCCTTCTCTTTTCAATAAGTGCTGTGGGATCTTTTACATCCAATTCAGCTATCGCTAACTCAAGAAGGTGAGGCCTCAGTTTAACATCTCATCCAAAGGATGACACTCAGAAGAGCAGCACAAACACACACACACACACACACACACACACACACACACACACACACACACACACACACACACACTACACACCTTACCCTGCACTGCAGTGTCAGTAGTCCATCTAACTGGTATGTGAATAGTACTCATAGCTTTCTGCAGAGTGTGCTACCTGCCACTGACACTGCAAGAAACATGGCTAAAGTTCCAAACTGCATTTGGCCTGACATTTTTGTCAATGTTCTTAGTAACTCACATGGTGCAAGCCACAAGTGATGCCATTCCTAGTGAAATATGCTCCTGGTTACATTTACATGAACATTAATCAGTGCTACACTGATCAAGATGACGCCACTAGACTTGCTCCTATGGCCTAATGAATTTTCTCTTTGAACAAGTAATGTCAAAGGAGTAAGCTATTTTTAATGGCTGTCTTTTATTACTCATTGCATTTTCGCCTTTGTTTTATAATATATGTAGCTATGTCTGTGCTTACTTATTGCCCATACTGTAAGTTTTTTCTTTCTATACCAACTACACATTCATAATTATGTTTGCTATACATCAGGCTTGCGTTACTAAATTTCATTTAACAATCAGCTCATTTACAAAAAAGCATGTAACAGTCTTTTCTTCTGTAAGTATTCCTATGGTTCCTATGCTTTAACTCAAAGACTTCACAGAAAAAAAAACACTTTACCCTTAACATCAGAGTAATTAGTCTGTGATGGAAACATTTAGTAATAAGGAACCCTTCAGTTCTTTGTTTGCCTATTCATTTAAAAAAGGGATTAAGCATCCCAAACTATAGTAAAAAATAATTACAATATCATTAGTGTTCTAGAAATATGAGAAGTGAATGATACATTATGTTTCAGCAGGTATGAATTGGAGCACATGTGGTCAGGCACAGGGAACAGTCTGGAAGATCCCTTAGAGAACGTTTGGTTTCTTAATGTGGTACACTACAGAGCAGTTACCGATAACAATAGCTTCAGAACAGGACATCCTTTCTTCCTGTACAAGTATAAGCATCTGATCAATTAACATGACTTCTTCAATTATGCAGGGATCAAGGGATTTAGAGATTAGTTCCAAAGGCAAGTAGTACTAAATGGGCAAATCATTAGTTTTACTGCTCAAACTCAGACAGTCTTTTGCCAAAGTTTCTGAAAGGTAAAGGGCATATTGTGCTTTACAAGACCTTGGAGAGGATAACTGACAGTTGTATTAAGGCATTACCATTCCTGTTAGCTGCTGGCTATGCATTGAAGAAATGCAAGTACGAAACAGGTGTGGCTTTGTGGCACCACTAAGAGGGACACAAAACAGTTCCTTACAGGAACTGCAAAAAAACATATTTGACTGCAGTGGCAAAGGATCCATTCTGAAAATTTCATCAACTGTTGTCTTTTTTAAAAGCACTGTAAGATGATTTTGAGAGCTAACTGTTAAATGCAACTGTATAATGAACATGCACCTGCTAAAACTCTACATTGCTGGAGTGACAATACCTTTTATTATTGTACATTGATGGGATGTACCTGAAAATAAGCAAATGCTGCCTAGCATGCTTACATACATGATGAAGATAAGAGTAAACATGTATTTGTGACCAAAGAGGAGGAGTGAAGTTAAGGAAGGCAGAAATTTACCAAATTATGTAATATTGAACTAGTGGTACTTATAAAAGAATGGAAAGATATGTGATATAATCTTGTTTACTTTAGTAATTCTTAATGTAATAATGTGTTGGATTTTCCCAGAAGCTGCCACTTCTTGGGAACAAGCTTCCAATCATACCTCTCAACTGTATACATTTTTGCAGAATGTCCAGATTTTTGCCTTATATTTTTGGTCCATTTTCATGAAATTGTGTTTTTCTGGCACATTATTGGCAAGTCACTAAAGACTGAAGTCAGAAATAATGACAGACATTTGAGTTTTAGACTTCATACCCTTCAGAAATTTCATGTTAATGTAAAACCTGTTATTCTATCAACTTTCTAAACTTGTAAGAGCAATATTTAAAAAGTGTCCCTATTGTTGGGCCTTTGTCCCCCCATTATTTGTGGCTTTGTCCAGATTTCTTGCTTTAAAAGATTGAGATGTATGCTTCCAATTCATGTGAAACAGTGCCCCTCCCTGTCCCTCTTCAAACAGAACCTAGATCAATGGATGGGAGACTGCAAATTCAGTCCTGGGGTGGCACCCATGATCCTCCTGGACAGAAGAAGTTGTTATTAACTACCATAGACCCTTACACCTCTGCAAACTTCACTTACCTACCAACAATTGGAGCAACTTGGGATAAATATTGCTAGTCTTGTAAGGGCTTTAGGGCCGTTAACCTAGTAATGTTCTATGAACCTATGAACTATATACAATGTATATAAAAAGAAAAAATGGTAATATGTCAAGTTGTCATAGCTCCATTTATACATAAAGATTTTATTCATTTTCATCCCTGGCTAGATTCATGAAGTTATGCTTCACAGCTCTACTCAGCCACTTAGCTGCCCAGGCATTCCTGTCACCGTCAGCCATGTGATAAACTGGAGTGGTTGTCATGGAAAGCAAGGACATTGCTATAGGGATCTTTCTATAAATTACTGTGCAATGGCATATTAGCAGTCCTATGTCACAAATATAAATGCTAACAAATACTTCTATCACTCAGGAGAGTCAATGCCCCTTTGCCCTGTTCCTGTATGATGACACTGCAATGATTATGCCTAAATATGACTGTAGACCTGCTTCTATCTTGTACTTAGAATGTAACAGGTGTCCATTAATGTTCACAGGTGTCTTGTAAGATCTCTAAAAATAATCCAGACAACTTCTCAAGAACGAGTTTGAATGTATCTACAAGGAGCGGCTCCCTTAATCATTGTATACTTAAAGTAATCAGTGTGGTGCTGCATCCTGCTTAACACATAATCTTGTTTATTTTAGTACTTGTCAATGCAATAATGTGTTGAATTACAAGTCTGCCACCTGTTCTGCCTCTTTGTCCATTGTTATATATTTATGCACAATTTTGTATGGGCTGTGTCACATCCAAAAAAAGAGTTCTCTGTGAGAAGCTTATCTTTTCACTGATTTATCCTAGCAAAGAAATCATTCATCACGTTTTGTCTTTAGCCATTCTAAAATGTCTGACAACATTTACATCACAGTTTCTTGGATTTAGATGGTCAAAGTTATCATTGCACCTTCTGAAAAATGAGTTTTGTTTTTATCTATTGCAGCAGCAATCTAAAGATAACTGCTTGCAAATATTTTCTTAACTGTGTATTTTATATTGTAAATAACCATGTTTTGTGAAGTTGGTAAATGTGTAGAAAATTATCACCATGTGCCAACTCCCAGAAGCACGGGGTGACTATTAACTATGTGATCAGGGATCTGTTAGCAAATCCACTCAGTGGAGGAGCCATTTGAGAAGGAATGGCACCTGGTGGACTTTATTGGCTTGTTAATCATAAAAAGAGGAAGGAAGCTGTTTTTTATGCATTGATTAAAGTCTTGGTGGATGGCCATGAGTGAAGTTCAAGTGCTAGGGGCAGAAGGGAGGCATTAAAGTCTTCCATTTTATTCATCTCTTTCTAACCCTGGTGCAGGTATATAAAGTGTAATGCCAGCATTAAAGCCATATTACAGGCACTGCACCCTGCTTACCATACACTAACATGAATGCGAGTAAGATGCAGCTAAAAAATTCCTAGTTCATTCAAGCATCTCTAAAATCTGTAACATCTTCCTGTTAAGCAAGGAGAGTAGCCTGACACTACAGGAAGAAATATAGTACAAAAAGATATTATGCAAAATAACAGAAAAATAATTTCCATCACATGAACAGACATATGCTTACATTGTTCTGTTTAAGAAAAGATGAAAAATAAATAAATAAATAAATAAATATGTACCCTAAAGGCCCTTAGCCTGCAAGTCCTGGAAGGGAATAGTTATGACAGAGTTCTGAAACCTTCTGCAATAATTTGTATACAATAGAAATGAAAAGCATCTTTCAATCAAAATGATATTTGAGAAGAACAAGTCATGATATGTAGCAAGATCAAAACAGTAACAGAATTTTAAAATGCATAGGAGAGGTGTATATGAATCTTGGTATTTAAGGAAAGGATGGTAGTAGAAGCAACCCTTTAGCTTCTCTGGAAATAGATTGGCTGGACAAAGTGGTGGCTACTTGTTATACCTTAAATTCAAGGAAACCTTCTGGCAGCAATGTGCATGTAACCAGGAAGTTTGAGAATTCATTCTGTGTAGAATCTAAGAAATGTTGACTGATTTGATAAAGGTCTTTATCAAAGTAGTGGGACAGAGACAGAGAAGGATAAACGGATAGCTAGCATTTAGCATACCAGCTATTATCATTGAAATTAATATTGTAGGGGTAATGTTTTCTCCAGGTCAAAATCTGAATGAGTTTAATCATTGTTGGCACATTATTAAAGTAGCACCTGTACTTCATAATTGTAAATGCCATACCACTAGATAATTTGATAAATACAAACAATCTTACAGAAAAAAACAGTTTAATAAATGCAAATAATCTTGCATAAAACGCTGAATATTTAAATCATACATTGTTTTATCTACAACAGTAAATAAACACAAGAACCAGCCACCAGTCCCAGAAGAAAAAAAGTAGTTTGAAGAAAATATTGGATTTAGCCTTCATCACTATTGCAAAATTTCTGTATATAGTTAAGATGCAATTCTTTGCAAACAATATTATGAAAAAAGGGTACAGATAGCATACCAACACCAAATACTACTTTTGTATTGTTCTGGAATATTCAACACGTTTACGGTCTCCAATGAGATAAGGTCTGAGTAATACAACAAATATTTCTAAAAGGTATCTTAAATTACTGAAGAGGTAAAACATTCAGGTAATTGACAAAGTTAAAAGCCTGCATTACACAGATTAGTGTTATGACGACAGAAGTATCCTAATGTTCGTCTTTAGACATTTGCAAAGTGGAATGTACTGACCTAGATTTCTGTTCAAAGAATACAATGTTCCCATCATATTTAGTTATCACAGAGCTGCTTTGCAGTGTATCTGAGTGCTATAGTGTAGTACCCCCTGTGGGCAGTTTCAGGATTAGAGGTAACGGGAGAAGACACAAGTAACATATCATGAGGTTTTCAGATAAACTGCATTCTCCGAGATTTTGCAGTACATTTCAGAAGAAAATTAAACAATAGTCATTCAGACTGTTATCGTCAGAAAGTAAGAGGTTATGTGCCAGTTCCCACATTCCTTTGGCACAGAAAATGGAGATGGAACATTTAGAAAAGTACACAGTGCACACCTCAGAATACATGCCCTTTTCTTTCATTCCAAAGAACTTGTGGGCTACAGAAGCACCATATCTTGTTAACTGTACATTCTTAACCAGTATAGAAATGGTAGAGGAATAAAATACTATGTTATAAATTCAAACAAATGAAAGGGTAAAACATTCTCTTCAGGCTGGGTGTCAGCTAATGTGTAACAAGAATAATAGGGTCAGATAGCTAAGCTCTCGTTTTGTTTACATCAGAGCTTTATCTTCATATCAAATTAGACATGTATGGATTCTGGAAATAAAACATGTAAATGTTGTCAATATAGATCCATAAAATTAGTCACTCAAAGTAACATGTCAGAATGAGTTATGATGACTGGAATCCTAAACTGCAAACCGTTTGAAGTCTGCAATATAACACAGTAGAAAAGTCTGCAACGCTGATATTTTGCCATCTTTCTGTGTGGTCATATACAGTCAGGAATGTTAATGTAGCTTAGTGGCGATTGTAAATGTACATTTTCTGAAGTTTTAAAATATGTACTTCATAAAGTGAGCAGACAAACATAATATGGCAACGTTTCTCTTTACAGCTGAAACAGTCCTTAATGTTACACAAGATCATTTCATCATACCTCTCAGACAGACTGAACAGGCTATGATGCCACTTATGACTATTCTAAGTTTTCTCAGTTCTCTTTAAAATTTGTCAAAAATCAGGGGAATAAGTTTACAGAAAAGGAACGTCAGGACTTGTATCCCACCCCCAGACAATGAAAAGGAAACAGTGTGCCAAGGATGGCCTCTTTTGTTTAAACGAAGACCAAAGCTTGATCATGGATCAAAATATATTTCTGTTTTTATGAACGATCTTTGCTCAGGAAGGTTTTCAGGTATAATATCAAGCTTTAAAAATACTTCTGTGATGGAACATTTTGTATGGCATCCTACATGACCATAAACTTGTATAATGCATTCTGTGATGGGACAATACATGACCATAGCTTTTGTAATGTATTCTGCGATGGGACATTTTGTATGACATGCTACATGACTGTAACTGTTGTAATGTATTCTGTGATGGGACATTTTGTGTGGCATGCTACAGGACCATAACTGTTGTAATGTATTCTGTGATGGGAGATTTTGTATGGCATCTTACGTGACCATAACTTGTATAATGCATTCTGTGATGGAACAATACATGACCATAACTGTTGCAATGTAGTCTGTGATGGGACATTTTGTATGGCGTCCTACATGACCATAACTTGTATAATGCATTCTGTGATGGGACAATACATGACCATAGCTTTTGTAATGTGTTTTGTGATGAGACATTTTGTGTGGCATGCTGCAGGACCATAACTGTTGTAATGTATTCTGTAAAGGGACATTTTGTGTAGCATGCAACATGACCGTAACTGTTGTAATCTATTCTGTGATGGGACATTCTGTATGGCATGCTACAGGACCATAACTGTTGTAATCTATTCTGTAATCAGACATTTTATATGACATGCTACATGACCATGACTTTTGTAATGTATTTGTTAAATTCTGCCTTATAGTTGCTCCTTCTTGCAGCTAACATCAAACAGAAAGCCATCTGACCTCCTCTTCATGTGTCTAAATATCAGAAATATAACTAATAAAACCCATGACCTAAATGCCAACATAGCTTTATATTCTCCTGATATTCTCATCCTGACTGAAACCTGGCTCAAACCTCACATCAAAAGTGAGGAAATACTCCCAACAGGTTATAACATTCTTCGAGTAGATAGACTGTCCAAGAAAGGCTGTGGTATGGCTCTAATGTTTAAACACCAGCTCAACATCCATATCCTTAACACATCTGCCCCCCATATTGGAAATGAAGAAATCTTATATGCCAACCTCAAACTAAACCCAAATAAAACAATCAACATCATAGGATGCTACTTTCCACCTGCCCAAAACATCCCACCCCTGGAAAACCTCCTGAATTGGGCTAACCATTCCCTACCCCAGGAAATCATAATCCTAGGTGATTTTAATATCAACTGGCTATCTTGTAGTAACAATCATCTAGCCCACCACCTAAACCTTCATAGTTTCTCCCAACTAATACAGTCACCTACCCGGATAAATAAAAACTCTAACAAACATACTACTCTCGACTGGATATTAGTCAATAAAGACCCTCACTCATACTTAGCTGGCTGTCTACCAGACAGCCTCAGTGACCAGGCTCCAACATTCCTTCTGAGACACAACTTAAATTGTACTAAACCCATCATCTATTGGCAAATCCGAAATGGGGTAAACTTTAACCCTCTCTCCTTTATTTCATCCCTTCAAAAATGTGACTGGACACCACTCAAGTACCTCAATCTGAATGAAAACGTCCGCTTCTTCAATAGTACCTTCCTAAACATCCTAAACATGCATGCCACCATAAGAAATGCCAGAGTCAAAACTCAGTCTCCCCTTGGCTACAAAAAAGCACCAGGGCACTAATGAAAATCAGAGATAAGGCCTGGGAGCACTGGTGCTTAACAAAAACTCCCTCCTCTAGACAGTCATTCCAAGAGTTGCAGAACAAGGCCAAAAAGCAAATAAAAGAAGATAAAGCCTAATATTATCAGTCTCCCCTAAACTCCTCCCATCACAACCCTAAGCAGTTCTGGTCCACAATAAATTCCATTCTCCACCCTGGTAAAGTAGGCACCCCCCCAATCTACCACTCCTCCTTCCTCCAGCAGTACTGCTGACTCATTCAATAAACACTTTACTGAAACCCTTCTGTCGTTGACTAAACAACACAACCCTCTATCCACCCTCCCCACATCAAAACCAAATAGTCTACCCACAGTCATTTCTTTTTCATCAGTACCTACCTCCTATATAAAAAACTTCTATTGAAACTTAACCCTACAACACTTGCAGCTGACAATCTCCCCTCTGAATACCTAAAAATAGCAGCAGAATTAATCGGTCCTTATCAGAAAGCTATGTCCCCACACTGTGGAAAACATCCCACATCATTCCCCTCCATAAAGGTGGCCTCTCCATTGAACTTTCCAATTACCACCCCATAGCTATCCTTTCTCCACGTTCCAAGATACTTGAGAAATACATCCATTCTCAAGTCTTAGAGTACCTCTTAGTTAATAACCTCCTCTTTAGCACCCAGCATGGCTTCAAGCTATACCACACCACTACTACCACCTTGCTCTCTTTCACTAACGCTATCCTTCATCATAAAAATAATGGCCTGTTGTCCTCTGCTATATTTCTGCATCTATCCAAGGCTTTTGACGTGGTCTCACATAAACTGCTAATCTCTGTTCTCACTAACCTATCCTTTTCCCAATCAGCTGCTGATTGGTTTCACAGCTATCTAACTGGCCGCCAACAATCAGTTGTCTGGCATAATGACCTATCTCCTCAATTTCTTGCAACACTCGGTGTTCCCCAAGGCTCCATCCTTGGTCCCCTGCTATTCTTACTCTTCACCAATGATCTATTCACAGCCACCAAGCATGCTTCTCTTATACAGTATGCAGATGACTCCACCCTCACCTGCTCATCCCCAACTATACCTGAACTACACAAGGTCACACAGGAAGCCTTTTCTTCTGTAGAAAGCTGGCTATATAATGCCTAGTTAATACTCAACCCAAGCAAGACTAAACTCCTTATCTTCCATCCCACTAAATCTAACTCAATTATCTCCCACTTTAATATTCTAGCCAAAGACAATGCCGTCATCTCCCCCAACAGAACACACCAAACTATTTGGTGTTGAGGTTGATAACAATCTGAGATCTGACACTCTCATTTCTCTTACCATAAAAAAGGTTCACAAAAAACTAGTTGCATTGTACAGAAACAAACAATTCCTCACCAAGACAACCAGAATGTCTGCTGCCAATTCCCACCTAATCTCCACTTTATCTATGCCTCTCCTATACTTACCTACCTTAGACAAACAGACCTAAACAAACTAGAGGCTTGCTACAATAAAATTGCTAAGTTTGCTACTGGTGCATCTTATTGCAGCCACCACTGTATCTCACTTAGAGAACTTGACTGGCTTGAACTCCCTCAGCTTTTTCACCTGAATCAACTCTCTCGCCCACAAGTTAGTAAACCATCCTCTTAAAGTCCCATCCCTTCAAAACCTTCTCCAGCCCTACTGCTCCACTAGACCACTACACTCCAGCAGCAAAAATCTACTTCTAGTGACCAAACCCAAGAACTCAGCAGGAGAAGCACTATTCTTCTGCATCATATTTGGATTATGGAACAACCTCCCCCCCTCTATAACCACATTAACGTCTTGCAATCACTTCAAGACTGCATTAAAAACTCACTTAAAAGGTCTCTGGTTATGCCCATGCACCAATCCCAACTAGTAACCCTCCTTTTTACCAACCCTTCCTCTCCCCTCCCCTAGCCACCCTGCCTCACACCATCTGATCATTGCATTCCTTCCTCTGCAGGCCCTGGCTCACCCTTTACCCTCCCCTTCCCTCCTCACTCAGTCTCTCAGACCTGTTATAACATGCTTAACTACCTCACTTCATCTCAACTCCAAATACATATCCACCTGACTTACACCTAGCTTCCTCTCTCTACCACGTATACTACTCACTCAGTCTCCTGTCTTACTCCTCTGTCTTCCCCTTCCAACCCATTAGCCCTTCTAGCTTGTTCCACCTTCGTGTGGAGCTTCTGCTTTATATCTGCTTGAGTTTAGTGCAATATTTGTATATAAGATTTAGGTATATCAGTTTAGAACATTATCCATTTGAACTGCTGATCTGTATATACATCCTACCTTTATTCCTAGTCTCTAGCTAGATATTGGCATATCTGTTCATTACTATTTTTCATATTGTATGTATAGGTAATGTTTGCTGCAGTATGTATTATTTGCTATTGTATGTATATTCAATTGTTCTTTCATGTACTCTGCTGCTCATTTATTGTTATGTGGAGCTTTTCTCCTCAGGCCTCTGCTGAAAAAAGACCTGTGTTCAGTTGGAATTTCCCGATAAACAAATGTAAATAAATAAATAAATAATCAGCCTTCAAACAACACACTGAAAAACCTGGGGAAATACCTCTAAAATTGTCATCCCTGTCATACCTCTAAATATCTCATCTCAGAGATCTGCACAAACATTATATCAGTGGCAGAAGGTGTGTACCTATCATTTTAAAAAAGAAAAAAAAAATGCATATTCCTATAACTGTCTGTCTGGTTGCCAAAAGAGATATAATATTTCATGACCTATCAGATTTTGTAGAGTTCTCCATCTGCAAAACAAATTAGTTTATCTTGGCATACTTATTACACTGGGTACTGTTGACCTCTCACCAAAACTGAGTTGATGTACTGTATCCCTATATATTGCAGACCTAGTATAGGTAACTGACATTAAATTTGCAGTTTATTTCACTGATTCAGTCACTGAGACAGTACAAACTCAGGTTAAGCAAGAACAAATGGAAAAGCACTTACTGAACTGGAATATGCATGTCATATTTTTACTTCATATGGCCTGAAATCAGATAATGATAAAGTCATAGTGTGCAAAAACAAGTGTTTATTGTTTTTTTAGCAAAATATAGACTTTTTAAAAATATATTCGGAATATGCCAAAACAGTGTTCCATTAAGGAACTTTCTGGAACAAGATCTGGATTGGTATTGGAGAGGAAAGTAAGAAATGAATTTTGAAATAATTAATGACAAAAGGACACAGTAACCCCCCCATACACACACGGACATTTTTTAAAAAACTTCTTTATTGAATTATCACTTGTGACATAGGCAAATTTACATTTATACAAAAGTAATCAAACTGTATTAATATATTATCAATAACAAACATTATACTTCACATATACTGCTATACATCATATAACCTAAGAAACATTACATAAATTATTCAATTCCTGCCCCTTTTTTAAAAAGAAACATCTTTATTAAACTATCACTTACAACATAAGCAATCATACATTTATATAAATGAAAACAAGCCACACCTACACAATCCTAGTTTCAAGCATTTTATATCACAAACCATACTGTCACACTCCCAGTTGCAAACATTATACATAATTTATAATCTACCCAATCATTTTCAGTCAAACATAACATAGCTCATTTAAGTTCTGCCTTCTTTTAAACCCCATTCCATCCCTGTATGTATTGTTCCCACAATTCCCATTTTCCTGTGTAGTTTGCTCCTACCCCTTTCTAAAGATATCAATTCCAGTTGTTTTATCTCTCATACTATATTCACTACTTCTAATATAGCTGGTTGAGATTTTGATTTCCATTTTCTAGTAATTGCTTTTTGGCAGCCACTATAATTAGACACAGTAAGGCCTTACCATGTGTAGGCAATACTAATTCTGTGTCATAGCTCAGAAAAATCATCTTCCTTGTCACACCAATCTGCCCACCCAGCATCTCTGATAGTCCATCCTGCAGGGAATCCTTAAAGTCTGCCAACCCACCACGCTCCCAGAAAATATGTTCCCAAGTATCTCTTTCTTCCTCATCACACCTCCAACATTTGTTGTCTACCTGAGGAAAACTTCTCTGTAATATGCTTCGGCTATAAAGATATCTATGTAAAGATTTCCAAGCAAAGATTCCTAAATCTTCTAGATTTTGGTGCATATTTGGGAGACATACATATATCCTCCCATTGTTTCTTTGTGAATTGCTTATCTGCTCTCTCTTCCCGATCTTTTCTATCCTCCTCTAATTGATTCTTATAGTTATCATGCAATATTTTATATGCTCTACTAATTATTTCTTTTTTAATGGCAGCTTCTGTTTTAGATTCTACTAACACTTTATCAGTATTGGTCTTTCATTTAGGACCCCCCTATTTCTTTCTCTTTGCATATACCCTATCAATCATTGATAGGGACGGCAATCTCTAACCAAATAAATTCTTGCCATCTTCCCATTCTATTACATTTCCCTCTCTAGTTATTTGCTCCCACAACCTTGGCTCCTTTGCCAGTTTTCTGCAATAAATTCCAGCCCCCCCTTTCCTCTTGTCTATATTCCTAATTGCAGTCATCGTTATTGGCAGAATCACCTTTCTCCATTTCCACCCCCCCCCACACACACACACACACACACACACACACACACACACACACACACACTTATCTGATGTGGACAAGGCACTTTACAAAACAATGTCAGTCAGGATGGAACTGGAACAGTGACTTTGCAGAACATCAGATTAGTTTTCTACAAGCCAATAGCCTACAGACTGAAAAAATGCTGCTAGTTATACTGAATCTACAACAAACAGTATTTCTCACAAAACTGGCAAACAAAAAATTGTAATCGAAACCTAACAATTATGTAGATAATCCAAGAGCACTGAGTCTTACAGTCAATCACACCTTGACAGAACCACCTCTTTTCTCCAGCAGGCCCATACCAATCAATCTTAGAATAAATTTGTAGCTGCCCATCCAGTCATCTAAATTATCGATGTTGTGTTTAAAAAAAGCTATTGATTTGCACTGCTTAAAATACAGGGCATGTTTGTTCCAGAGATTTGGGAGATGTTGGGTTATAAACCTATTCCTCCTCCATGTTTCATCAGTGCAGATATTGTACTTGCAAAGATACAGAAATTCCAGGACACCCCTGTATCTAATGGTGTGATAAATGAAACAGAAACCTCCCCTCAAAAGTCTGTAAGGCACTAAATAAAGGGATACAGTTTCCAGCCACTCTAGGTAGCTCAGGGACTTTTGGCCTGTGATCTTTTTGGTTAGGAACCTTCTGGACTTTCTGTTTCATATGTTTAGTAATATACATCCCAAAGAGATCATCATACTCAACAGTTTGTCTGAAAAGTGTTGAGTATAAGGGAGTGATTATTTATTTTTAATTTTATTGACATTTGATTACTGGGAAAGACTGACTGGCGGGATACACATTTTCAGTGAAGGCTCAGGAGAAAAGCTCCAAAGCATTACAAAAACATTTTGAAAGCAATACTTTTACAATCCTCTAAACTAATGCAAAAACATCTACAGTTTAAATAATTATACCAAATTAGACACAATGTGAAAACATTGCTTAAGGATAAATACAACTTATACGACAATTATTTAAAATTTTGAGAAAATTTAGTCAGTTTATAGAGGAAATAAAAGTAAATTAGTATAATACAAATGGGAATTGCAATATGACGTGATAGAAAAACAGGGTTATAACATATTTAGAAAGAGAGCCAGGGGAAAGAAACTTGATTGAAGTAAGAAAGTGAGTGAAGAAGGGAGAATAAAGAGGAATAAGGTATAAACAGGTGCTTGTTCATATTTAAGGATATAGTTTATCCTGGGGTTGAAGAACAGAGACAGATTCTGGCTAGGAAGTCTTTCAGAATGGTTTTAAAGGACTGGAGGGAAGGTACTGACCTGATGGCTACAGGTAAGGAGTTCCAGGCTTTAGCAACATGGTATGAGTACAGACCATGCTAAGCAGAGTTCATCGGTTTGTGGACAGAGAGGAGTTTTTGTTCACTAGATGTTAATGAACAATTGGGAGCATCGTTATGCAGAATGGTATTTCATGCTGGGCAAGGAGATAGATGCTGGATAATTTTGCAGGTGGTAAGAAGCCATGTATATATTAGTTGATGCAGCAGTTCTAACCAATTTAGGTTGTGGTAGGTACTGAAAGAGTATTTGCTGCAAGTTTAGCCACATTATTATAGCATTGTTCAAGTTGTGATTTTTGTGATGTCCAGAGCTTAGTAAGGATGGGACCACCATTAAGTAGTGAGAGCAAAAGACAAGTAGTGGCAAGTGTAGTTTTAATTGCATTGGTGATAAAGTTTTTGTTCTGTAAAACATCACTAGTTTTTGGCAAGTTTTTATGCAATTTTGTACATCCAGATCACATTTAAGATTATCATCCCTAATAATTTGCTATGACAAGAGACTTCAATAGCTGTATTATTAGGAGAGTGGATTTTACATTTTTTTCATGAGAGATGGATTTGGGGGGGGGGGGGTTTGAGCATGAGTTGTGAGTTACAAAGCCATATTTCTGTGACTGTTAAAGCATCCTGAGTAATTTTTTGGAGATATGCCAGCTTGTGAGATGTGCGTATGAGTGTGTTGTCATCTGCATATTGTATTAGGGAGGTCTGTTGTGCAGATGTGTGAAGGGTGTTAGTGAGAATGTTAAAGAGGAGGGGACCAAAGATAGAGTTTTGTGGTACAACGGTGGTGACTAAGAGGTATGGAGAGAGGGCGGAGTGCCATTTTACTGACTGATACCTATTGAACAGGTAGTTTTTGAACCACAGAAGGATGGGCTGAGATAGACCTAGTGAGGACATTTGAATAAGTTTGCAGTGACAAACTGTGTCTAAGGGTTAGACATGTCTAGAAATAAGGAAGAGACTAGTTTGCCATCATCTATAGCTTTATTGACAGCAACTATAAAGGACAAAAGTGTAGTGTTAGTGCTATGGGAGGGACAGAAGCCATGTTGTGTGGGGCACAGGAGTTCTTTCTGCAAGAGATCATTTAGCAATTAGTTTCGAATATGTTTTTCAAGAATTTTGGAGAGGGGGATAAGATTGCTATATGTCTAAAGTTAGTAATGTCTGTTGAATTTCTTCCTTTGTGTAAAAGGATAATCTGTGACTTTTTTTCTAGAGAGAAGGAACGTGGGATTCCTAGATTGACCTATTTATAAGGATGGAGACAGGATAGGCAAATCTATCAATTGCTATTTTCAGGTATTCACTTGGAATATCATCAGCTGAAGCAGAGCATGGTTTGAGTTTGAGTAGTTTTAAATAGGATGTGGGCAAAGGCTTGCAGTGAAACTGGATATGGTGATATGTGACTGTTGGGCAGGGTTGGGACTGGATATTGAAGAATTCTTGGTTAGGGACATTATACTATCTATGAAATAAAAGTTAAATTCTATTGCAGATTACAGTAGTGAGTTATTGGGAGAGAGGATGTGGCTGGATTTTTGGTTAGGATGTAAGATTTCTTTAAAGGCTAGCCAGAATTGTTTAGGGTTGTGTTTACTGTTGTTCCTTAAGTTGCTATAGTATAGTTTTTTGTTTTTATTTATTTGCATTTTAGTGTAGTTGTGGAGCATTCTGAAGTTTTAAATATTGTGGCATTTTATATTTCAGCCATTCTTTCCATGCTTTTTCTCAATCCTGATTTTAGCTTTCTACTCTTTTTGGATAGTCAAATTCCATTGTCGGTTTTTAGTCTCTTCCTTCTAGGAGTTGTGTGCCAATTAGAATACTTAGGAAAGTTGTACTGAATTAATTGACAGCATCATCTAAGGGGAGGGTTCTTATGATGTTTCAGTTAATGAATGATAGGGCAGTCTGGTTTAAATTTGGACAGGTTGCATGTTGTGGATGTGCAAGATGTCAGGTTGTATAGAATGGGAAATGGTCACCAAGACAGTCTGATATTGTACCTGTGGTGGTGAATTTGCTAGGTCCTGATGCAGGATCCAGTCTAATAAAGAGTTTGATGTCTTGCTGTAATGTGTGGGATTATTAATTGTGTGAAACCATATAAATTCCTAGTAGGTGTAGGGAAGATACGGGTTATGTCTAAACAATTGATATTGACATCACCTGGCAGCATTTTTTTCTTGTGGAATTGTTATGGATATCCAATCTAGGATATCTTTCGGTATAAGTGTATTGTCACCAGGTGGGATATAGAGGACAGTAATACATATCTGTTAATATTTGTTTATCTTCAGGAAAGTAATAAGAAGCTCTGCTGACTTTAATTTTGGTATTGGTTTGTTGCAAGGGGGAAATGAGGTAGGTGTTGGAAAATATTAAAGTAATGCCACCACCTTTCCTCTTTATATGGTCATTATGGATGAAATTATAGCCATAGGGTGTAATTTTAGAGTAATTTATGCTGGGTTTAAGCCAGGTTTCAGTTATACTGAGAATATCAGACTTGTTTTGGGTAATCCAGGCATGTAGTCCAGTAAATTTATTTTTATGCTTCTAATATTTATGGCAGCAAAAGTTAGCTTAGCCGGTTTGGTGGTTCATCATTGTGAGTTTAGAGAAGTGTGTGGAAGAGAATTGTTTTGATGTTGGTTGTGATAGATGGGGCCAAGTTTAGTGTGAATGTCTCCTCCTAGGCGGATTTTAATATATTAGGGTATTACTAATTCTTGTTTTGGGGAGGGTATTTTTCCTCTAATTTTATTTTTATTTGAGTTGAAATGGAGTTAATCAGTCTATATTTGGGATAAAAGTGAAGGACATCATTAAATAGGTTTAGTGCAATATGTGGAGAGTTTAGGGAGGAAGTATGGATAGGTGGTTGGGACAGAGTTGGTGAGATGTTGAAAGCTATTTTTGAGTCATGGTAGGATGAGAGATTGCTCAGTAGGAGAAGAATAGAGGATAAGATGAGCAGTAACATGATCAAGTAAAAGGATGTTTATATTATTGATGGCAGGTAGTGGGGATGTAGGAATCAAGAAGTTTCAGGGCTGTAGGATATTTAGTGGTGTTGGAGTCTGAAAGTTGGTACAAAATAGGTAGGGAGGAAGGATTTTCTATGAAGAAAGAGAGTTTGACTGTCCTAGTAACTTCTGTTATGTTTCTGAAATGTAAGAACTAGAGGGGTTTGAAAGGATAGAGTACAAGGATATAGATAAGGTAACAGGTAGTGAGGGCTCTTTTGGAGAAAGTAGAAGTTGAAAATGCAGAATGAAAGACTGGTACTCTTGAGGAGGGGTCTGAGTGTGAATAGACATAGCACAAAGCAATATCAGAGGGAGAAATTTTGTTGGGAATGGTACTAAATGTTAAGTGGAAGGTGAGGAAATAAGGAAGCGGTTTAAAGAGATTACCTCTTTAAACCTTTGGTGACATTATGGCCTGACAAGCAATGTCACAAGATGATCAAAAGACAGAGCGTTATCAAAGCAAGTTCTAGGTCCCTGACTACTTTTTTGATTTTTAGGGTTATGTTGTCTATATAATATGAGGAGAGGGGGTTTCTGCATTTAGTTTGAGCCCATTTTAATACTCCAAGAATTTACAAGAGATAGCTCATTCTGGAGAGTTTAGGTGTCAGAGGGTAACTTAACAACAGCCCCCAGTTTACAGTTATCTGCAAATTTGGCTAGGAAAAAGTGTTGGCTCTCTGCTTGGAGATGTGATGAGTAAATCTCAAAAAAGACAGATATATAGCAAACAAAATGCTAACTCATGAGGCTGCTATCTAAAACTCTGCACTAAAGTCATAAAACAATATATATTTAAGGAGGTTTCACCTCCATCTCCTAGGAAGAGGATTATGCTTCCTCCACACCCATAAATTCTAAATGCACTATCTTTGAAAGCACAGAAATCAGAAGAAAAGGTAAAATTAAAGAAGAAAGGAAAAACTCATGTCTCCCATTACTCTAAGCTGCCCAACCACAAAGGCATTGCTGAAGTACTTGCAAAAAAGGATGAAGCCGCACACTAAAACATCTGCATTATAAGAACATATTGACAGGTACACAATACTTTTCATGTTAGTATAATATTACACAACAAATCATATGTTCATACCATAGTATATATGCTAATATACTGAACCTACTGATATTGCCAACATCCTGGCAGATAGATTCAGTTCAAACTTCACCTCCCTCTCACCTTCAAAAGGGCCCACAACAATACCGGCAAGGTGTAGTGTCCCGGAAATCACAGAAGCACAGGTGAAAACAGGCTTTTCAAAAGCCAAAAACACAGCATCAGTGGGGCCAGATGGTGTCCCAGGCTGTGTCTTACATGAACTGCAGAACAAACTAACCCCTCACCTAAACACGCTGTTCAACCTCAGCCTCTCCACAGGCTACGTGCCCATAGAATGGCGCACAGCAAAGGTTATTCCGCTGCACAAAGGAGGGGCTACAACTGACACTGGTAACTATCGCCCCATAAGCCTGACTAGTCTGGTCTGCAAGGCTATGAAACGCATCATCATGGAACTCATTAACAAGGACATTGGGAACCTCCAAACACTTGACTCGACCCAGTTCGGCTTTGTTAAGGGCAGATCATGCCTACTAAACCTGGTTGACTTCTTCGAGACAGTCACCAAGGCCATAGACAAGGGAAAGGTGGTGCACACAGCCCACCTTGATCTCGCCAAGGCATTCGACACCATTCCTCACTCAGGTATTATAGAAAAACTCACCAGCCTGAACATAAACCCCTACATCACAAGATGGGTTGCCAAATGGCTTACATACAGAACTCACACAGTAAGAATAGCAGGCTCCAAGTCCATCTCTAAACCAGTCACAAGTGGTGTCCCGCAAGGCTCAGTTCTGTGAGCCCTACTATTCGGCATATATTTCTCAGAAGAGCAGGCAAACACAGGAAGACTATAGCTAACCAAGTTCATAGATGACTGCAAACTGGGAGCCATAATCAACACTCTGGCTGACACAGACATCCTTCAAAAAGGCCTTACTGAGTCAGACACCTGGTGTCAAAGACATGGGCTCAAGCTAAATGCCAAAAAATGCATAGTCATCCCGTTTGGGAAAAACAAAACACCCACGATTTACTACATAGGCGGCAGCCCCCTTAATACAGAAGAGGTAATAAGAGATCTGGGGACACAGGTAGATAGTAATCTCTCCTTTGACGATCATATTGCCAAAGTAGTTAGGAAATCCTTCTATGTGGCCCATCTAATTACTAAGGGGTTCGCATCTAGAAATAAAGAGGTTATAGTGCCCCTCTACTCATCACTCATCAGACCCATCATAGAGTACAATGCCCCATTTGGGATGTACCTCGCAAGACACTTCCAACAGCTGGAAAGACCACAAAAGCACCTCACCAAGAGGATTACTGGCCTCAAATATATGTCCTATGCAGCCCGACTGAAAAAACTCTGGCTGTACTCAGTGGCATATGACTTACTCAGAGTTGATCTCTGCCTGACTTACAAAGCCATGTCCAACTCAGAATTGATGGACATGCTCCACCTAAAGAAATCCAAGTCACTGCGAGCCACGCACTCTAGTGAGCTAAACCTCGCCACAACAATAAATAGAACATGCTGTAGGGATAGATTCCTGTCACAGAGACTCCCCATGCTTTGGAACAAAATTCCTAACTACATTAGGCAGAGCTCCTCACTAACACTCTTCAAGAGAAGCCTTGATGAGTGGATGGGTAACAGAAAATACACCCCTGGGATCACTTAATTGGCTCTACTTGACAGAGGCTCAGTTAATTAATCAATGGGGTGGCGAAGGCCGACACACTCTGGTTAGGTTTATAAATGCCCTCGGGCAGATAGCCTAGTACCTACCTATGAACCTATGAACCTATGAACCTATATGGCTGTGAAGGACATAAACTTACAGGATGCAAGTGCTAAGGGATCAGAGGTACTAAACGGTACATAGAAGTGAGTGTGTATGTGCATGTGTGTATATGATACAAACAAAGACCTGGAAATCTACTTCTGTTTTAGATGTGACTCATAAGAGACAGAGCATGTGAGCGAGTGCTACAGGAAACTGATTATAAGCTATAAGATGATATTAAGAAGGCACAGAATAGGTTAGAAATAAAGGTTGTGGTGTCCAATTTCAGAAATGAGTTATAAGCCAGGAAGAGAGAAGCATACGGCAAGCCTGGAGTTATTCATACTTGTCAAAGTAGCATAATGCTCTGCTTAGATGTGAATTAGAAGCTGAGTGGATAATACCTCAGTTACCTATATTAGGAACTAAATTTAAAGAGTTTTAGAAATACACTGGGTATGAGTCAGAGATGCAGATGCTTAAAGCTACTATAAGACAGGTGTCATAACAGGAAACTGCCATAAAAAACTCCCATGAAAAATGAAAGCTAGCCTTACTCTTCATTTAAAATGAGAGCTTTGTATGCAATGATATTGTTCAAAGCTAAGAAACTGCTAGTTCTTAATCAGTTATGGAAACTACTGTTTGCAAGAATACATGTGCCATCACTGAGCATTGTCAACTGTAAATCATGTGATTTTTGAGATGCATTGTTTTGATGAGAAATGTTTAAAGAGATTGAGCAAGAAATTCAAAAGAGTGTTGTGTGTAATACTCATCAATAATAATAAGCCAAGAAATGTTATAGCATCTTATTCATTTCCAAGTAAACCATGGAGCCAGACTGAAGAGGACTTATTATCAAGAAAATGTTTAGCTGTTTATTAAGTTTCCAGAGGTCATTTTATTTTATTTATTTTATTTAACATTTGTTAACTGGGAAAGTCTGACTTGGAACGAAGCCAATTTTCAGTGGAGGTCCGGGGAGAAAGGCTCCAGATAAAGTGAAAAGATACTATAACTAGGTATATGATCAGTGTATGGAAAACTGCATAGTATTCTAAATATTGTTACCTCACATCTTCTTCTTCTTCTTTTGGCTTTTCCAAGTTAGGGGTCGCTGCAGCAGATCACCTGTCCGCTCATGATTGGCCGTAGAGTTTTATGGTGTTGAGTTGCCAGCCCAGCGCCCAACCTTTCACAGAAGGCACACACATGCATACGCTCACACCTAGGGCCAATTTAGAGTGCCCAATACACCTACAGCATGTCTTTGGGATGTAGGAGGAAACTGGCGCACCCGGAGGAAACCCACACCACCACAGGGAGGACATGCAGACTCCACACAGAAGGCACCCCAGCCAAGGATCGAACCAGAGAACCTTTTTCTGTGAGGTGACAATGCTAACCACTGCACCACCGTGGCTGCCCCAAATATCTTTACATCACATAATGGTTTCAAATATGCCAGGAGAGAGATCAACAGATTTTCAGAACAGTGGGAATTTCAGCATGTTTTATGTGGTCCCAACTAAGCAAAATATTTATTGGTTGAGTTGAAAAGGCAATACAAAATTAAGAATTTAATAAAGTTATATAATTTTACAGTGATAGTTGTGTTGACTGTTACCTAGCATTACTGGAATACAGAAATACTCTGTGGTGAAATATTAGGTTATTTCCTTCTGGTTTAATTATGTGGCATAGATGAAAGAGGAATTTCTACACCATCTTCTTTGACTTTTGAAAATCAAAATTACATCAAAGAGATGATGAAATAGAATCAACCAAGACTACGCTGTTGCTATAATAAACATGGATGACCTATTTTTCAACTGAAGAAGAAAAAAGACAAGGCTTTTGGACCCAATACATTTCCATTAAGAAGGCAACAAGAAATGTGAATGGTTGAGGTAATTGTTTGCTCATACTACTGTTGGCAAAATGCTGAGAAAAAACAAAATATGTTTGAAATTAATGTCTCAAAATGATTGCCTGAAATCTCAACAGATGTATCCTAAAATAGTCGCAAAACTATTGTGGCCCGATGCACTGTTGAAAAGGTTACCTACTGATGAGAAACCTGTTTCATTAATAGCAGCTATGGAGAGCACAGCTTTGTTCCCAAAATTCTCTAGATTAGGAGAGTGTCTTAGAAAGTTGGGTAGGCACACTGCTAGTTCATGAACTGAAATGCAAGAACTGAGTACATCTAAAATGCATACATTAATCTGTTGCAATATCTCATCACAAATGTTACTGACACTTTTTAAATAATGTTACTAAAGAAAGATCACACAGTTAAGTAATGCGCATAAAACTGTAGTGGTGAATAATTGCTTCTATCAGTTATAGAAATGTTTAAAGAATTCTGCATGTACAAGACTAGCATCCGCGTATACATACCAGCACACATCAGTGTTCAAAGTAGTAGACCTGTGATCTAGGTATTTCTTGATTAGTGTAGCTATCCCCTTGCTGTTGCCCCTTTTTTGGTCATTCTCTATCCTTTTCCAACCAACTCATGTACGTTTGAAGACATCAGTATATTTTGCTATCCACCACAGAGTTTGGTAACCCATTCCACCTACCCACCACTCTTACTTTGAAATGCTGTTTCATTATGTCCACCTTGAACTATTATTTCACTATAGAGATCACGTCCTATGTTTGCTCTTTATCCTTCATCTTAACTTTCATCTAAAATCCTCCACACTCCCCGTGATTATTTTGCAAGTCGATATTATATCTCATCTCCCTCCATTCCTGTATGTGCAAGTACAGTTCTTCCAGTCTTTCCTTGTATTGTTAGCCACCCATTCCTTTCACCACATTGTTGTTTTCTTCGGAACCTTTCCTAGCAGTTTGATTTATTTCTTAGAACAACTTCCAGAAATGTACCCAGTTTTCACAGCCCCACCTCTCAACCTCTTAGCACAAGAATTTGGTACAAAGCCAGAAATAATTGGTAGGGAACAAAGGCTCAACATCAGAGACAGAGTTTAAATATTGCTCTTATAAACTTAGAAAGTTGCTAGACTAACAAGTTTGCATTATCATGCATTTTCTAAAGGATTTGAAGTCTGAAACTCTTGTATGTCATTACCTAGGGGCTTCATTCCTCAATAATTTGTGAGAAAACCACACATTTTATTAGGAGCAGACCAAACATATGAGGCAAAAATCTGGATTTTCAGCAAAATCATAGATAGTTGAGAAGTACATGGACTCATCTGAGGCCAGCAGATTGGTAGAATCATTTCACTGAATACAGAGTCATTTCTCCTGCGGATGGGGCCCAGCATTCAGCTGGCTATAGTAGCTGTCTCTTCATTCCATACCTGGCAATTAATTTTTCCATTATAGCAATCCCTTCTTCCATCTCTTGATGTGTCTGTCTTCTTAAGAGTTAAAACACCAGCTTGTATTCTGTTCTTATAGGTTCATAGGTTCATAGGTTCATAGGTTTATACTAGGCTATCTGCCCTAAGGCATTAAAAAGCCTAGCCCCCTAGTTTTAGACTTCACCCCTTATATTATAAAAAAAAATACTGTGCCCATTAGTGTGTTGTGCTGTCCAGCAATGACACAGAGATGATGATTCCTGGGTCGAACTCCGATCTCCCATCCACCCCATAGATTAAAACAATTAAACAGAGCCAACGAGGTGCCTCACATGGACTGGGACTTATTCCACATTCCAGCCACCTCTGGGTGACAAATCTATCCCTCCAATATGTCCCATGTCCTATAATTATCCGCGTAAGGTTTAAGCTTGCTCTAAATTCCGGTTGACATGGCCTTGTGTATCAGGCACAGGTCACCTCCTGAGCAGCGGCGGTGCACTGGAATAGAGCTGGAGTTTCACAACAGGGGGCCAAGGACTGAGCCCTGTGGGACACCACTTAGACCGGCTTGAGTCTGACAATGGGTTTACATTTAAGCTGGTAAGTTTTCTATATAATAGAGTGGGGTAATGTGTGAAAGCTTTTTTAGGTCCACTGTTTCAATAAGTCGACCAAGTTCAAAAAGGCATGATCTGCCCTTGACAAAAAACTAAACTGGGTCGGGTCCAATGTCTCTGCTCCCTATGTCTTTGTTTATGAGTTCCATAGCTTTGCAGACCAGGCTTGTTGCTTATGGGGGGTAATAATTACCAGGGTCCGTGTACCGCCCCCTTTGTGAGCATATGCGGGTTTTAGTTCGTTGATGTTCGTAGTAGCACACAGCGGGACTATTAAAACCTATGCCAAGCATTTTACATTTTTTTAGTATATTGTCAGGGATCTCTGTCATCTCAGTATCACACCTTCATGTTCCTCCTGTCATCTGCTGTTGCCATTATTTTGTATAATCTGCAGAAAGAATGATTGTGTTTTCATTGCCTTGTGGGATATCTGTCACCAAATCAGTGAATAGCACCAATCACAGAGCTGACCCTTCTGGTCTCTGCTACTTTCTACTTCATCTTGTGATATTATTCCCATTACTAGTACTTATTTTTCTTTTCTGTGCAGGCATTTCTCTACCCAATTTACTATTTTCTCTTCCATTCCCATCTGTATAACCTGCTGACAACCCTTCTGTGAGGAATAAAGTCAAAGACCTTCCTTAAGTCACAACTGATGATGATGCCCACTAGATGTAGATTGTCCGCTTCCTTTCTAAGTTTTTTATAAAATTGGATAAAGTCATATGGTATGACCTCTAAGACATGAAATCATGCTTATTCAGTTTTATCCTACAGAATATTTACCTTTCAGTTCTACAGCATGTCTGCATTGATTTTCTTATTACTAATGCCAAGGTTACCAGTTTGTTCTTTTATGGGTTCACCCTGACCTCACCTGTGTCTTCCAGTACCTCCCCCTTGGCCATTGATCTATTAAACAGTTCCATTACTGGCTTTTAACACATTGATCAGGTTTTTTAAATAATACTTTGCTATTTTAAAGAGTCCGCATCTTTGTTTTCCACCTCCACCTTTTCTTTGCTAATTTCCCATATGTTTACATTCTCCCTTGTCTCATATGTACTTTTTCCATATTAGGGGCTATGATCTCTTTTTCCTGTTGTGAGGTCCAAGACAAAATGCCATTCAAGATTTGTCTCGTTTTTGTCATCATTGAATTCCTACCACCCACAGTTAAGCGTCTTAGTTCTATTACCTTCTCTCCTTCTCTTTACTCTTGATTTATCAGAGAAATAAATTTTTTTGAACACAAGATATTGTCATAGTCATGAATTTGCTGAGGCTTGGGAGAGCTAAACAAGCCTCTATTGGTCTTTCTTCTTTTAAATCCCCAAAAAGTAAAACTGTTTCCCTTTTTCACAGCTCAGAACTTATTCTATTTCTTTCTTTTTCAATAGTTGTTAAGTCCAGATTTAGGACTTTATGCTATTTAGAGATGCAGAGTGGTAGCCCTAGTCCTGGTATAATCTTCTGGGAATATTCTCTAGCAGAGCCTCTGAAGATTGTCTGGATAATAAACTTGTCATGAGCAGTTTTCTGTGAACTTAAAATTGGACAAATATAAATCCATAGTGAGAAGAATGCAGACCCTAAAAGTCATTTAGACCATTTGTTGTCCACCTGAAATATTTCTGTTGCTGCTGCCACCTCACTACTTTTTATGACACGGACCCCCATGGATTGGGAAATCTGTTGAACCAACAATGGACTATGAGACATTTGTTTCAATGTCACTCAGCTTTCATTTCATTTCCATTTCATCAAGAACATACTTTTCTGGTTATCCAAATAGAGGTTGCCCTGCTTTGATTTACTTTTAAAAAGTCAACCAACTCCACTAAGCACAAGGGCCTGATTTCTCAGACTGCCATAGAGTACTGTATGGCTTTGTCTCCTGCTCAGTGTTACACTTTGATACTTGATTTGTCTTGTTTGTCTTTCGGATTTTCCCAGTTACTGGTCGCCACAGCGGAACTCCGGTCCACTAATGAGTGGCTGTAGATTTTCACGAACGCCAAGGTGCCAGCTCGATGTCCAACCTTCAAAGAAGGCACGCCCTTACGCATGTCTTTTGAACGCCACCCAACCATGGGTAGGACATGCAGACTCCACACAGAAGGCATTCCACGCACTCCAGCCGAGAATCGAATGGGAGAACCTCTTGCTGTGAGGCAACAATGCTACCGTTGCACCACCACTTTGATACTGACAAACTTAAATCCAGGATTGCACTACGACATTCATTAGCAGCCCATAGCCTTAACAATCGACAAAGCTAATGAGCAACATATGACATTAAATATCCATTCACCCATCAGTCTTCCATACTAAAAATTAATTTAACCAATTCAGAGCCTTGAGAACTGGAGCCTACTGCAGCAATCTTCCCTCAGACAGGGCACCAGTTGACTGGAGGGAACACATAAACACACTCAATATGTACACCTATGGACTAATTAGCTTTACCAATCAACCTGCCAATCTGCCAACACGTCTGTGTGAGGGAAAAAATATCTTCATTGTGGGGAAAATGTAGTTGGTAGACAAAACATACAAATGAGAATCGGATGAGGAAAGGAACAAAACTGGAGGCACAAGCCTTGCAAGCAAATTCATTTTTTAAAGCTATCAATGTATAATGCCTGTTCTTTAAGATGACACATCATTGATTCACAAGCCACAAAATAATATCATTAAATTATCAGTTTTTCCAAAGTAGCACCATCAGATGGGGGTTCACAGAAGGAGGATTGTTGATCATTCCAGTCAGTATCAGTGTGCCTCATGTAAAAGTCTTTCTTTTCTTGATAGGGTCATATGAAAACAAAGAGTGAGAAGGTCACACTGAAAAACCAATCAGTAAAAACTAAATGAAAACTCCAGCCAAGCTAGAACTTCCAATGAGTGACCTCCCAAACCTCCTGTAACAGAAGCACATGGGATATATGCAAATTACCCTTATGAGCATCAGGTGTTTCAGCTATATGGTGATTCTGATTTTACGTTTGAAGTCATTTTAATGGACAATTTCAGGCCAATAAAGCCAAACCCCACTAGCTATGGATATGCATATCTTGGCCTTGTTATAACTTCGTCAGCATAGCACAAGCAGAGTGTTTGAATAAGCATAAGAAACACAGGGTTGTTATACCCAGGTGATGTCCATTATCATTAGGGTGTCTACAAAATATCCCAACTAACAAATTAAAACAAAGAGTGAGAAGGTCACACGAAAAAACAATCAGTAAAAACTAAATGAAAACTCCAGCCAAGCTAGAACTTCCAATGAGTGACCTCCCAATCCTCCTGTAACAGAGGCACATGGGATATATGCAAATGACCCTTATGAACATCAGGTGTTTCAGCTATATGGCGATTCTGATTGCCCATGACTTTCACGTTTTAAGTCATGTTAATGGACAATCTTAGGCCAATAAAGCCAAACCCCACTAGCTATGGATATGCATATTTCGGCCTTGTTATGACCTCATCAGCATAGCACAAGCAGAGTGTTTGACTAAGCATAAGAAACACAGGGTTGTTATACCCAGGTGATGTCCATTATCATTAAGGTGACTGCAAAATATCCCAACTAACAAATTAAAACAAAGAGTGAGAAAGTCACACTGAAAAACCAATCAGTAAAAACTAAATGAAAACTCCAGCCATCACTGCCCTGTTCTCATTATCATCTCTGCTAAGACACTTATCTCTTGGCATCGACTCTTAAAATAGGATCTAGACTCAAGCCAAACAAGTTTCTTTACTATATACCCCTGCATCCTGGATGCTCCCCAGTTATTGATTAATTGGATGGCTTTGCTCTAGAAAGCTTCCTGACTATTGCTTTTTACTATCTAGATCTATTTCCTACTGACTCACTGTGATGCTGACCATAATCCTGGTCCATGATCACCCATCAACTCTCATCTCTCTGAGAACTATAATATATTGTATAACCCATTTTCAGACTGTCTGGATGCCAGAATGGATAACAATTGTTATAGGCCTGTAAATGAATGCAAATCACTGTGTTTTATAGCCAAAGTCTTCTTTCACAAGGCAAAACAAATGCCTTCAAAAGTCCATGAAATTACTGGAGATTAAAAATCACCCAGCTGAATGCCCCAAATCTACCCCCACTCTTCACCTCCAAAATGACAGCACTCTTTTCATCTAGTATGACTGCAGATGCTGACAGCCACTTTCATGGCTCTCTTTATACAACTCATACTGTTTCCTGCAACAATCTACTCTTTCTTCAACAGCACATCTTTCTGGCTTCTCTCCTTCCCTCTCAGACAAATCAGCTATTTTCAAATAACACATACATTTCTTAAGAACTTTTCTCCGATGTAGCCATCCATGTGCTCATAGCTTCTATTCAAAGTTTCTATGACTATCACCATTACTTATTTTTTTCCTTACTCTCAATTTTCTTTGCTTAGTATGTCAATGGTTTTCCTCAAATGCTGAAGCACAAATTTCATCCTCTTTCTTTCTTACATTCCTTAGCTTTACTTGACTTTCTTTGAGACAGCCTCTTCAAATTTCATACTATCTTTAAAGGTTTATAGCTGCTTTCATATAAGGCTATCAAACATATGTCTCCCCACCTTAGCAGTTTTGTAATTTTTTTTACAAGATTCACAATTATCAGCATTGTATAGTATTGCAAGGCAAAAAACAAAAAAAGAAAACATTTAAGCCTTTATTGTCTATGGGAGGAATTCAGACAGAATTCAGACAGATTCTTTTCACCCATGCTAATTGGCTAACATGGGATAGTCAACTAGCATGATGGAAATTCTCTTTGATGCAGTAAATGATCTATCATGCTCTACAGAACAATACCTCATTAGAGGCTAATTACCATGTCTCTAAATTGTCCGCTGCATTGTCAGACCTGACAGTGCTAGTGTTCTCCATACCAGCCCCCTAACTGCAGTAGCATAAGCACACCCCTATATGCCTGCACACATATGCATTTAGACACATGCACACACACACACACACACACACACACACACACACACACACACACACACACACACACACATGCATCCACCATCCACAAACACTAACATCCTAGCATCCACAGACAAGCGCCAATACACTCACCCACACACCTGCATGCACACCCAACACATTCACACACAGAGTTGACGTGTCATGCCTATCACCCATAGTGAGACCCCCCCATACAGACAAACACACACAAATCCATTAGCCACCACCACAGGGCTACTAACATTAGCATATGGCTTCCACATTGAAACCACTCTCAGTGCTTTGACCACCACTTGGGGAAAACCACAGAAAGAAAGCAGTCTCTGAACTGGAAGGGTTTACAGCGACACAGAAACTTTCAATGTTAAGGTTTCCCATGTCTCCCACAATCGTGCTTCATCATAAACATGAGTGAGAAGTCTAGCAAGAAACTCATCACAAGCATTTCACTAAACCCTCATTTAACATGTATCTTTTCATACTAGAAAAAAAATAACTGCCTACTTTAGCAATACTTATTGACAAGAATTTTAAGCCAAAATGAACATCAAACCTCTTGTGAACAGAAAATGGAATCAAGCCACTAATGAATTCAGGCTGATAAAAATAATAAAGGATAGCAGGAGAAAAGATGGCTTTCTATGGGGTCCATAGCAAGCAAAATAAGATGGTGCGCCAGCACAAAGGGGGCATCAGCTTTAACAGTTGAAAAAAAAGAAAACATGATAGCTGACACTGATTAGAGTGAAAAAGGACTGAAAACCACTCTAAGAATCAACCTTAAAGAAAAATAAAAGCATTCTTATGTGGAAAAAAGACAATGCACATGTAGATTAACAAAGTAAGGAGTATGTGTAAGCAATCATATAATGTGTTATATTTGGGGTTACAAAGAAAAAATATTAAACCTTATAAACATTAATTTCTTATGCACATAAAAGCCACAATGTAATGAATCTCATGTATTTAAAAAATACAGTAGTAACTAAAGGCATTCTGTAGCTAAAACTCAAATCTCTCCCAGACTGACACCTGTAACCTTGCTGATTCTAAACATATTGTTGTGGTAAACTAGAACGGATGTTTGTTCACTGAATTTCCCCATATTGCACTGACATTACCTGTGTCATATGTAGGAAATGGAATTTTAGGGGCTTTTATTTTTTCTTAAACATAACTAGAAAAAATGTTTTTTTTTGTAAGTGGGAATATTGCAGTTAGCTGTGAAAATGCACAACTTTCAACCACAATGTTTATTTCAACAGCCTAAAAGTAGTTAAGCTATACTGCTGTAAGAAAGTCCGAGCTACTCTGATACAAGTGTCGTCATATTTATTTTTCCTCCTTGTAGGTTTTAGAGCGCTGCTGTTTTTCCTCTAGATATTAGGTGAGCGATGCAAATGTATTACATGCACATGAGGGTAAAGTTTTACAAGTTTGATAATTCAGAAGGTATGCTATTAAGAAGTATTGCTTTTAAAAGAATCACAAGGATTACAGGGAAATTAGGTAATTTGCTTGGAATCATATGATATCCAAGTTAAGCCCATGAGAATTAAATCCAGTTGTGTCAGACATAGCTCATTCACCATTCATCCATCTCCCACAGACAGCTCAAACGTATTTACTAACCCACTCCTTAATCTCTGTGTCGTCCACGGTTGTTTTGAAATGTCAGTGGTTCCTGGTTCCTGTTTTTATATTCTTGTTTCTACAGAGTTTAAATCTGTTCAGGAATTCCCCTTATTCATGATGTTTTTAATCTTAAAGAAAACTCTGTTCAGTAATGTAGATTACTTCCACTGCTTTAGTTGAAACTTTCAGCAAAAAAGAAAAACATGTAGCCCTTACCACTTGTATATTTTTGTAATCTAAGATTATGAATCCTCAACTAAGATGCCTATATATTAACCATATTTAGCAGTATGGTAAACTTATCAAAGTAATGAACTGTGAGTGACTTGCATCCTATAGAACTGAGTTTGATTCCCCCAGTAGTTATTTGTGTACTGTATGAGTCTGACTAAAGCAGCTATAAAAAAAGCAGTAGGCAGTAACTGAAAATAGCAATATTTGTGATTAAATAAAATTATATGATAAAATTAAGCATAAAGCCGTTAAACCTTAGTTTTATGTACTGTCCAGCAAGATGGGATGTACATTTCGCCAACTACTGCACAACTCAGTGAGGTGTAAAAGCCATTGCCATATTGTTACATGTCATGAATATTAACTTTGCTATGCTAAGCCCTTCACTTGATTTACTAAAAGAAAAAAATGTAGCTTTAGGTCTAGCTGTAATCCATAACTTTATGGAGTAATGCAACCTACTGCGGACTTCAGCCGCTGTCCTCAGTCTTGCATACCAGATATCATATCCCCCTGCTCTGTCTCAAGTATAACAATGTACAAGGGCTAAGGGCTCAATGTTACTGTTATTAACCTTCTACCCACATTATGGCATTTTGCCTTGATTTCAGTAAGTCTGCAAATACAAAGAAATCATTTCTATTGTACACATATCCCATGCCAACCCAGTCAAATGTAAAGAGCATTTAAAAGAATGTATGAACAGTTCATTCATGAATTGTTTGTCTGCAGAGCATTAAAGTATGGTGCAACCACTCAATTCAACGTAATGTTTTAAGTAGCCCCCCCCCCCCCCCCCCACAGACACACACACCTGAGAGATAAGCAGCTTCTTACTACATGTTCTGTTTGGCCTGGAAAACAGCCATTGTAATGCCATTACACAAGGGCAGCCCAGCTGCAGACCCTGGTAACTATAAACCCACTAGTCTCACTAGCCCCATATGTATCTCAGACCTTATTAATTTGGACATTGAAAATCTCTTATCCCTGGACTCTCACCAATTCAACTTTGTCAAATGAAGGTCTTCTCTCTTTAACCTAATTAATGTCTTTGAAACAGTAACCAAAGCAGTGAATAGTAGCTATGCAGTCCATACAGCATATCTAGACCTGGCCAAAGCCTTTGACACTATTCCCCATGCATGCATTATTGACAGACTTGTAAATCTGAATATAAATCCTTATATTGTGCAGTGAGTAGCTAACTGGCTGCCTGCCAGAACCTATGTGGTTAGAGTCACAGCTGCCACTTCAGAAACCAAAAAAGTTACGAGCAGTGTACCACATGACTCAGTTTTGGGCCCCCTCCTATCTGGCATTTCTTTCTCAGATTTTCAGGGGAGCTTATGTTTAGCAATACTTGCGGAAGACTATAAGTAGGGTACTGTTAATTGATTTTCAACTGACTCATAATCCCTCCAACATCGGTTAGACCATGTTAACAACTGGTACAAGAAGAATGGTTTCAAATTAAATCAACAAAATTTAACATAGTTCATTTTAATTCCTTATCATGTCTCCACAGTAGTTTGGAACACCTTTCATCTGGCTCATTTAATTTCCAAAGGCAGATTCTCTAGCTCCAAAGTCACCTTAATTCCCCTTTACTCATTTCTTATCAGACCTATTATTAAATATGTTCTTTCTCTGTATTCAGTCTTTTACAGACCTCTATGGACTAAAATAACTAACTTGTAAATTACATATATTTCATTAAAAAACTAATGTACACGCTTTCTATAACTAATAATGATTATCTGTAAATAAAATGGTGATATGCTCTCTCTCATACTTTGTATTCTGCCAGTATACAGTCATGTATGAATGAATATTCTAAGAACAAAAATGTCCTGTTTTGCAAAGTTCTGATAACCATTTCAGGACACATTTTATAGATAAACTCGTTAATACCCTGGAAAAACATGACTGTATAGATAACTTTATTAGTTTTATATTCAATTCTATGTTGATTATTTTTGCTTGAATAATCAATTTATAAACTTTAGTATAGACATACATATTTTTTTATTTAACAACACCTTTTATAATTCAGTAACTGTGTTTGCACTAATTCATAAACACTAGTTTCCATTATATATATATATTTGATCTAGTAATAATGCATTCCAGCTCTCCTATTGTGTGTGGTCCTCACTATTTTCAGTTGAAAGTTTGTTTTAAGGAACTAAACCTTTGTCAGTTGATAAATAAGACACTTTGGTGTAATAGATTCATGTCCCAATATATTCCTCTGTTTAACATGTAGTTTGTTCCAGAATAGACTAGCACTTTTGTCACCTTCAATGCTTAACTAGATAATTGGATGGGCAGCCTCAAACTGTCCCCTGGTCTATCGTGTATTGCCCTCTTTGAAGCAAGAGGCAACTTCTTAATAGTTTTTTGGCTAGGATTATAATGGTCTGCAGACTGATTGCCTAGTACTTACCTATGAACCTAATGGTAGTCAGGTTCTGAGACAGGATGCACCCTAAGAAATGAGCACATATACTTTTAAACTAGGGACTTAAACATGGAACATGTTCATTTTAAGTAGGGCTGAGAAAGCAGGGGATGGCCATAAATACAAACAATATATTTTATTCATACTCAAGAAATGGAATGTGGGGAGGTGCCCTAGATACAAGTACATCACTTCATAACCAAAATGTCAGGACAGTCAGAGAGGATCCATCATTGATAAAGGTATTATTTACAACAATATCAGGAGAATATGTTTTAGCCTTTGCTTACAATCATATTATAGAAATGGGTGAAGGGTTCACAAAGCATTTTACTACTAGGCATGTTCTTTACCTAAGGCATCCCCTGACAAGGACAGCCCAACATCCAGCCAGTATACCAATGTCTTCAGCTCTTATAGGCACTGCATATCATATGTGCTTTCCGTACATGACAAAGAGCATAAAGGTGATGCACAGCAGCAGATATTCAAAACTGAAAAAGCCCTAGGAGGAACAGAACATGCTCATGGACAAAATAGGAACATATGTCCAGAAGGAAAAATAAAAAAGGAAGAAGGGAGAAGAACCCCTCAGCCAGGAGGGCAACCAGAACACAGGGCAAGAGTTGGAAAAGAGGGGGGAAGGAGGGAGGGACTGGATACTGCAACAGTGAAGAGAAGGACATCTGCTGTTATGGCAAGATTTTACACAACTGTACTATGTACTTCCATATCACTGTTGCAGTATTCTATACCTAAGGGAGAGTACAAGAGCTCAAGTCAATCCTGGAAGGAGGAAAGCAGAGAAAAAACCACCACAAACTGATGCAGGATAGCTCTAGAAAAGCCTGCTCTGGCTCTAGAAACAACATCCAACTTCTAATGTTTAGTGAAAGTATGAACCAAGGACCAAGTAGCAGCCTCAAGGACAGAACTGGTATCCAGACCCTAGAAAAATGCACCAGAGAAAACTGCCCTAGTAGAATGTACCTTTGTAGATGAGGAAAGACATTTGCCATGAAAAGAATAACAAATGGCCTTAGAAATCCAGGAGAAGGTGGCTTGCTTCGAAACAGTTAAACCCAAAGTCTTGGGATAAAAAGAAATAAAAAGCTGATCAGATTTGTGAAAAACATTAGTTTTATTTAAATAATATCTGAGCTGTCTATGTAAATCCAAGTTGTAAAGAAACTTCTTACTGGCAGACTGTGAAGAAGGAGAAAAGGAAGGCAGATGAGCAGCCTGATTAATGGACAACTCACTGATCACCCTGGGGATAAAAAAGGGTTAGTATGAAGAGACACCCTATCTGTTGAAAACTAGAAAATGGGTAATAGACATGAGAGCCTAAAGTTCAGACACCCTCTTGGCTGAAGTAAGAGCTAACAGCAGAACAGTCTTCCAAGTACAATGTTGTAAGGAAGCTGAAGAGATAGGCTGAAAAGAAGCCTGGGTCACTTTTTCAAGTACAAAATTGAGGTCTCAAAGAGGTGGAATAGGCTTTCTTGGAGCCCTGATATAAAATACTCCTTTAAGGAGTTGCTTGTCCTCAAACCTAGAGGCCAGAGGAGGATTCAAGGGCAGAGAAACAGAATATGCTAACCCAGCATGGAGCAGATCACACAAATAAGAGACTCAAAGGAACCGCCATTGACAGGGGATCCTGATGGTGAGAGTCACCAGACAGAAAATCTCTTCCAGTTGGACATATAAGATTTCCTGGTAGTGGGTTTCCTGGTCTACTGCAGAACCCGAAGTACTTCCTCAGAAAAGAGTGCCTTAAAGGGATCAAAACCCTATAAACCAGTGTCATTTGAAGAGTAGACAAGTCAAGGTGGATGAGAGACCCCTTGTCTTGTGTGAGAAGATCCACCCAGTGAGGTAATTTGTGGTGATTGAAACAAATCTTGTGCAGAACTTGCAATAACAGAGGAAGGGGAGGAAAGGTGTACAGAAACATCCCCTTCCAAGAAAGACAGGGTGTCCACTTTCAAAAACAGAGGATGTGGGACTCTGGAACAGAATAGAGAGGTGGAAAAAAATATACTGGAAGAATACCCCACGAATGGACAATGCCCAGGAACACATCTCTGTAAAGCATCCATTCATGAGCTTGTGTGCTGGACCTGCTCAAGGAGTCTGCCACTAGGCTGTGCTCTGAGGGATGTAAACTGCCTGAAAAGTCTCTTGATACTGGATAGCTAGATCCCAGACCTGAAGAACTAGTCTGCAAAGAAGATAGGGCCTTGTACCCTCCCTGCTTGTTGACATACCACATCACTGTGGTATTGTTTGTGAAAACTTTGAGGGGCCTGGGATGAAAGAGGGAATAGAAGGCTTGCAGAGCCAAAAGCAGAGCCCTCATCTCCTCCATGTTGATATGGTCTGATTTCTGCCGAGGAGGCCAGAGACTCTGAACCTTTAGGAGGGGCCACAGGAGGCACCCACCCCCTGTCTGAGGCATCTGTAAAGAGAACCAGAACTTGAAAAGGAAGCTCCGGGTTGAGAGAAAGTTGATGAATCTACTACTGAAGCTCAAGCTTGAGACAGGGAAGAAAAGGTTCCAGGAGCTCCAGGGGATGGCAGTGTTGAAGCCACACTGATATGAAGTACCACTGAAGTTTCCTCATGTGGAGCCTGTCAAGAGGAACCATGGGAATGGTGGAAGCCATGAATACCAGGACCCTGCGAAATTCTCTGGGTGTGGCAGACACCGGAGGAAGAAGCAAGTGGAAAAAGGTTATTAGAGACAAAGCCTTGGGAGCAGGCAGAGATTCCAACATGGGGACCATCTGAACTCTGCAGCTTAGGAAAATATGATACTGGGTAGGCAGCAGAACTGACATTTGGAGGTTTATGGTGAACTCAGCCAAATAGTAAACCTGGGATCCTGAAGCAGACTGCTGGGAGAAGGATCTTGAATAAGCAGATCATCTAGAGAGGGAGAAATGTGAATACTTTAAATCCTGTAAAAAGCAATGACAGGAGCAAAACATTTGGTGAATACCCTTGGGGCAGTAGACAGGGCAAAGGGCAAAGCAGAGAACTGAAAATGAAAAGAAGTGACAGAGAAATGTAAACATTTCCTGAAGAAAGTATGGATGGGAATGTAAAGATAGGTATCCTTGAGATCCAGAGATACCAGAAAGGCCTGTGGAAGAAGAGGAACAATATCTGAAAGGATAACATCCAAAAGGAAGGAACCTTGAGAAAGGTGTTTAGCAGGGAAAGATCCAGAATTGCTGTCCATGTACCCTCCTTTCATGGGACCAAATACATTCTGGAATAAAAGTCTACATGGATGGGAAGCATGGCTTGAATGGTGCCCTGAGCCAAAAGAGAGTTAAAAACCTCTGAGAAATGAGACAGCCCTTCCCAGGGAGGTTGAGGAATGTCCAAAAAGGGAGAAAAGGGCTTCTAAACCATGAAATATCCCCAATGGATAATTGACAGAACCCAGGAATCTGAAGTGATTTTTAGCCAATTTAGAAGAGACAGGGAAGGATGGAGGGACACAGGAACTTGGCATAGGGAAGGAAGAAGCAAACCATCAAATATAAACAGACTTGTCCTGAAAAGAAGGTTTCTGGGAAGCAGGAGTCTGAGAGGACTTAGCAGGAGTCACATGCCTAAAACCCTTCTTCCTTTGGGTGGAGTGCGAGATAGCCTACGAACAAAGGCAGGCTTGGAGGGATAGTTCCCCTGAAATTTAGGAATGGAAGAAACAAAAAATATGTTTCATCTCCTGCAAGGCTTTGCCCTTGTCTTGGATGGACTTGAAAAGGTCAGCAGCAGCTGATCCATCAAGACGTTATTATCTAAAGGAGCATCCAAAAGTTTGGCCTAAATGTCTATAGGCAAAGCCTGAAGATGAATCCAAGAATATAAAGAATCTTTCTCCTCTGAACTATAGTCCAAGGGGGGAGTAATTTGGGAAGAATAAACAAGGGATTCTTCCCCTGAGTCCAGATTCTCATCTGAGGAATTCAGTTCCCTAGGCCTCTTGAGTGGAGTCAAAGACCAGAGCGGAGCAGGAACAGAGATCCCTTCAGGTGGCTTCATGGTCATCAAAGCATGAAATAAACCCCAAGTGAAATCTTGAGATTCATGTTGGGGAACCTTCACATCAGGGGAAATATCTTTTGTCTTCTGTCTCTTTGTCTGTGGGATGTCTGCTTGAAACACTCTCAGAGGGTCAGATCCCTAACATGATTCAATTATGGTCATAGGAATCTCCTCCCGCACTAAGATCTAGGGAATCCCCCTAAGTCCTTCAGATATAATCAGCTGAGGTTCTCATTTCATGAGTTCTGAAGTAATCCAAGCACTGGATATGGACAAAGGCATTTTACTCATATTTAATAAAATCGTCATACATCAATTTGGACGCACTGGAATTTTTGACTTCCTGCACCCTTTTCTTTGTGAGGATAACAGTGAGGACCATGCTTTTTTGTGTAACATAGCACTTCAGTTGGAAAAGTGCAAAAACCCAGTCCCCACTATACTGTGATCTCATAAAGAGCTATCAGCTTTTGTTTTGATCTTCTATAAAAGCTGGTAGCACATGTGGTTGACTTTTTGTATTGCAGCCTTTTGGGGTAGTCACTTCAAAGTCACTTTCAAAGTCACCATCTCCCCCGACACCCTCCCATAGGGTCAAACAAAAAAACTTCTCCAAAGCTGATTACAACTTCCTGAGGGAAGGTATAAACAGCTTTACAGCCCCCCTCTCCTCCATAGGAACTGGCACATATGTCCAACCTGCACCAAAGTACTATATGAGCATTTATATAGCTGCATGGAATCAGGGATACCAGACAAGACAAAAATCCTCCTCCTCAAGGAAGAGTAAACCTGTCTGGTGGGCATCTACAATAAATAAACTCTATAATAAAAGGAAATAATTGCTATCCAGGACTATGAAGGAGCAGATGCCTAATTGGAAGCATAGTGTCCTTAGCCTGAACAAGCAAATAAGAGCACTAGTGAAATCCTCCAAAGCAGACGTCGAGTTCCAACTGGTCACATCTACTATAGACAGTCATAAGGCCTTCTTCACATATGTCCGCAATCTCAAGAGAAGCACCCAGATCTGCTAAGAACTGGTGGTCAAGGACACCACAGACACAAACGCTGTAGATATAGTCAACCTGCTGGCAGACAAGTTCAGTGAAAACTTCACTCCTCTGTCCCCCCCTCATCAGTAAAACAGGACATTCCCAGTACTTGCCCCCCTTCCCCTTATCTCTAGGGAGCAATTCATCACTGCCCTCTCTAAGGCAAAAAATACAGCCTCCATGGGTCCCGATAACATCACAGGCTGCATCCTACGTGAACTCAGGCAGGAATTTGCAGCACCATTAGGCGCCCTATTCAACCAAAGCCTGAGTACTGGCTTCACCCTAGCCGAGTGGAGGACAGCTACTGTCATCCCTTTGCACAAAGGTGGAGCATCCACCGATCCAGGAAATTATTGACCCATCAGCCTAACTAGCCTGATCTGCAAGGCCATGGAGTGGATTATCATGGACCTCATTAACAAGGACATTGGCAACCTCCAGACATTTGATCCCACACAGTTTGGTTTTGTCAAGGCAAGGTCATGCCTGTTAAATTTAGTCAACTTCTTTGAGACAGTCACCAAGGCCATAGAAGAGGTGAAGATGGTGGACTCCACCTACCCTGACCTGGTCAAAGCCTTTGATACTATTCCCCACTCATAATAGATAAACTCTTTCAACTAGGCATCAATCCATATGTCACCAGATGGGTAGCAAACTGTCTCACTGATAGAACCCACCTAGTCAAAATAGTGAAAGCCACCTCAAGTAGTAGACCTGTAGCAAGCAGTGTACCCCAGGGATCGGTCTTGGGGCCTCTGCTGTTTGAGATATACTTCTCGGAGGTGCAGGCCAAATCTAGTGGGCTATGGCTGACCCTGTTTGCAGATAACTGTAAGCTAGGTGCTGTCATCAATTCCCCTAGTGATGTGGACATTCTCCAAGAGGGTCTCACTCAAACAAATGACTGGTGCCAGAAACATGGCCTCAAACTGAATGACAAAAATGCAACATCATCTGTTTCAGGGAGAGTGATGCCCCACAAATTATCATATTGATAATAAGGTCCTAAGCATGTAATCAGTCAGTTGCCGCTAAGGTAATCCTTGCTTGATCTGTCAGGTAGTGTTTGGTCCTATAGAGGGAGTTGAGTTTTTGTTGAGTTTTCTTGATTGAATGAGGTACGTAGTGATCAAATTTGAGGTTGCCATCTATTATGACACTCAGTAGTTTAGTTTGAATTATGGTTTCTATCTTTATGGTATTACTTCAGGTAATATGAAATGTATGTTTCTGGTTAAGGTGTTGTTATAGAGTAAATAACATGAGCTTGTTTTTTTTTTGTTTGTTTGTTTTTTGGCATTAAGCAGCAAGTTAGAATTTTTAGCCATATTACAATATCAGTGAAATATTTTTTGAGTGATTTCCTGTAATTTTATTATGGATGGAGCAGAGCAGATAAGGGTTTAATCACTGGCATATTGTACGAGAGTGAGAAGTGTAGCATTATGAAATTTATTTCTGAAAATGTTAAACAGAAGGAGGCTGAGTATTGACCCTTGGGGAACACCAATAGTGGTTGAAATTTTGAAAGGTTTTGTTGCTATTTAGTTGGCTGCTGATGATTCCATAAATAACCTTGAAACCAGGAAACGGAAAGGTAAGTGAGACCTAGTGCTACAAGTTCAGAAAGGTGGGATACTGTGTCAAATGTTTTGGAAAGGTCAAGGAAATGTGAAGAAACAAGGCTGCCCTCATTCTGTATTAGTTTGCTATGTTGAAGTTGAGGAGGGCAGTAATAGTACTGTGGTTGGGCCTGAAACTGTGCTGGGTGTTGGAGAGGAGGTTGCGTTTGGTTATACGTTTCATAAGCAGAGAGTGAATACATTTCTTGAAGATTTTTGAGAGTGCAATAGAATAGCAATAGGTCTATAGTTTTTTAATTCTGTTGAAGTACCTCCTTTATGAAGTAGTACAATAATTTGTTTTTTTCCAGATGGATGGGACATAGTTTTCAGTTACTGACTGGCTGAACAGAATGGAGAATGGCTTCTGCACCAATTTTGAGACATTCAGTGGAAAGTTATCAGCAGCTGAGGTTGTTGCTTTTAATTTGGCTAGTGATTTCTTTATGATTGATGTTGGGACTGGCTGAAAACTAAAAGACAGTGTGTTGCTTTTGAGAATAGATGGAAGTTATAGGAGTGAAGTGATGTGGTCATTGATTAGTGATAGAACTGACTGGATAAAATGATTGTTGAAATGAGTGGCAATGAACTTTTTGTTGTTTGAAGTCGAAGGACAGGGTGTAGTGGCATGTCCAGGGTACAATAATTTCTTTAGAGCGGAACAAAAAAGCTTGGAATTATTTTGATGTTTTTGTTGCAGATAACTGTACTATGATTTAACAATGACCTTGGTATGGTTTCTGTAATATATAAAATGTCGATAGACATGTTGTGTTTTAATAATTCGTTTCATGCTTTATCTCTTTGCAGCATGAGCTATTTAGGCTCTTTTGTCAGCCGTGGTGCTGTGTTAGTTTTTACCCTTCTTGTCCTAACCGGGGCTAAATCATTTAGTATGTTTAAGAAGGTGTAATTGAATTAACTGTATCATCTAGAGGCATTACTCTTAATACATTCCTGCTATAGTGGGACAGGGTTGTAATAAATGTGTCTTTGTCAAATGTAATTAAATTGGGTACTTGTTTACAGATTAATTTGTCTGGGTGAACCATGTTGTTGTCTGATTACATAGGTTGGGAGGTGGTCACTTACAGTACCTGGTAAGCAACCAGTGGACTTTATATTATGGGGTTTGTCAATATCCAATCCAGTGTGGGCTGTCTGTTAGAGCTTTTGTTGATTCTGCTGGTGGAGCTGATTAGTTGGGTGAAGCCAAATAGGTGAATAGAGTCCTTGGGGTTGATGCTGTTTATGGATTGCCAATCTATATTTAGGGCACCTAAGAAGAAGATTTTCTGGAAGAAGTTGTTAGATATCCAATGTATGATATTTTCAGCTGTGGTAATGTTGTTGTCTGGTGGGATGCATACTGCCAAGATACATATAGATTTATTTTGATTAATTTTGAGCTATGCAATCAGTAATTTAGTATTATTAAATTTGGGGATATTTAGATGGGCTGGAGTTCTTTCCAAGTTGTTTTTATAAATAATAATACTACCACCTTTATTTTTAAGTTTTCCGTCTATTCCGAGTATGCTAAAACCTGGGGAATAATTTTGTTGTCAGTTATTTCTTGTTTAAGCCAAGTTTCAGTGGCAATTAAAATTCCAGAGGAGTAAAAATTGAGACATGCAGGGATATCATTAATTTTGTTGCAGATGCTTCTGAGGTTAATGTTGAAAAGGATGATGTTATATTCATTACCTGATGGGAAAATTGTTGGGAACATTGGAAAATAATGGGTTGGCCATGGTGGGTAGTTGATGTGTGTTTTGTGGTTAGAGTGTATATCTTCACTACGTTTCAGGACAGAGGTGGGGAGAGTACAGATATGGAGCCATTTGCATTTGTACTGGACTTTCAGTACTGCTGATAAAGTGATATTCTTAACTTTAATATATCTATAAGAGAACAGATCTGAGCATGTACATTGGTACATAGAAGGAGAGATAGACAGGGAAAGAAAGAAGATTTTGTGATGTAATGTCTGTGTATTTGTGATAAAGTTGGGATATGATGTAGGAATATTATGGTAGTGAGGTGAGCTAGTGAGTGTACAAAACAGTAGAAATTGACTTACTGTTACTGTGAGCTGAGATGGTGAGAGTTTAGATGGTGGGTAGAAGGTGGAATGAAGGGAATGTTATGAGAAATGGAGAGAAAGAGGTGGGGGGTAAAGGGTGGGGAGATGTTTGCTGGGTGGTATATAAATAGTTAAGGTAGCGAAGAGCAATTAAGTTGTGTGCAGAAAGCTGTATGGTATGAGTTTGTTGGTAAAGGAAGGTGAAGAAGTGAGTAGTGTACAGAGAAGGGAGGAGACCAAATGTGTGTATTGATGAGAAGGATATTTGTCCAAAGCAGTAATTATATGAGTATCAACCAAAGTGCTTTTGTGGTACTAGCATGTATTTATATGTATGAATGTGTGTGTGTGTGTGTGTGTGTGTGTGTGTATGTGTGTGTGTGTGTGTGTGTGTGTGTGTGTGTGTGTGTGTGTGTGTGTGTGTGTGTGTGTGTGTGTGTGTGTGTGTGTGTGTGTGTTTGGATAAAGGTGTTGGTAAGCAGGAGTGCGTATGGAAAAAAAAAACTGGTTGAGAACAATATTTGTAAAGAAAGTTTTAAGTCCGTGGAATGGGCTGCAGCAGGAATTGACAGAGGATAGAAATTGGAAGACAGTTTCTAATGTCTATCTTTAAAGGGTGAATAATATGTATTAAATTGTACAAGGAGTTAAGAGGGAATAAATGTAAGGGTCCAGAGGGTGACTGGGGAATTGGGGGTGGGAGGTGAGCAAAATGGGCAGAGATAAATGAACACAGTAGCAGGAGACAATCAGTCTATGCAGGCAACTTTAGCACAGGTAATGGTAAAGATAACCATTTAAACTCATGTGCATTGCTAATTATGGACAAAGGTGCTTAGTTGTTAGTTGGGGACATACAAACTCATTCCTAGCTCAAAATAAATTGGATAACAATAGATAAACTATTAAAGTGTTGGGTGAGGCAGTAACAGGTGTTTCCTTAGCCTGAAGTTGCTTCTAGAAACAATTAACTAAGAAGAAGATGCAAGCCTTGCTAACAAGTAATTTAACTGTCTGCAAGCTCCTTTACCAACAATAAAGACATGCAGTCTTAACTTGTATTTGCTACTTTACATGCCTTTTGCAAGCTGAAAAGGAAAACAGAATGTTGTAGTCAGGTGGCTCAGTAGTAGATGTGCAATGCCTTGTCGTTTATTGTAAAAGAAGAACCCAAACTTTATTGTTGTGTTTGTATGTATATACGTAGTGGGTGTCTGAGGTGTCTTTCATAGTGATAGTGTTATGGAAAGCATTTACCTAAGAAAATGTGCATCTATGCCTCCCAGCACCACCTTAGTAATGCGTGCTAGCCCTAATGCTAACTGTACCTCTTACCTTAGAAAACCACTTTTGGTAATTATACCACTATTTAGACAAATCAGGTCTGAATGGTATGGTAGGGTTACAGTTTATACATCAAAAAATGAATTTGTTTTTATTTCTAGTTATTTATTGTTGTTATCTTTTGACTGTTTGACGATTTGTAGAGTCGATAATGTGAACGTTTGAAATGTTGTTGCCGATCTTTTTAGTGTTGGCATTTTAAGATTTTGAACATTCATGAAATGATCATACGTATATTTATCAGATCAAAACTAAGATAAAGCAGTCCGACTTGTCATTTATCACTTTTGTGTCATAAAAGAGCCTTAAATAAATTATAGATTAATAGCAAACAATGATGTAGGTACAAACATATCAATATCAATTGAAATTAGAATGGGTGGGGTGTAAGTAAGAGTAGAATGAAGAGCAAAGGGTAGGCTGGGAAGTTTTTAAAGGATATGATGAATTTCTTTGTATAGGGAATTAGTAGAGGTGCTCCATACCTGTCAGAATCCAAGCTTACCCTACAACATTAATACATGTGCATGTTTGTTAGGAAGAAAAAAGCAATGACAGTGCGCAGGTAGGGTTTATATGCAAATAGTGCACAATACTTGAAAATAAAAGGAAAGGATTGTTTTTTTTATTTGAGTTGATTCGAACAGTTGGTCTTAAATAAAGAAAATCTAGGATGTTCGTAAAGGTGCCAGCCTCTGAAGGACTGTACAAAATAGATGTCAATGCAAATTCCCCTGAGGTATCACTTATCCAAAGCATTTTTATGATAATAAACTAGCAGACAAATACCTGTGGGTTTCCAGCAGAGGAAGTGACACTGGGCTTGTATATGGATTTGGGTTGGGTAAAGCATAAGGTGTCCAGCAAAGTTGCTTTATTTACAAAAAAAACACATTTACTATTTTAAAGAGAAGTGTATTCTTTATTATAGGTATGGAAGTTAAAAATAAAATGTTATATTTTATTTATTTTATTTTACATTTGTTTACCGGGATAGTCTGACTGGATACATGTCCATTTTCAGCAGAGGTCTGGGGAGAAAAGCTCCAAATAGACAAACTTACATAGATTACGCAATAAGTTGGATAACATTAGAAAATATAAACTATAAAACAAAGTGATTATGTACAATGGCTTAGTAGTGTTCCCAAGTAGGGACTCACAATTCTCATGGACAGACACAATGAAAAGCAAGAGATGTCAGATTGGATATTTGGATGATTGGATAAATGTTCACATACACATGCTTACAGGCACAGACACCAAAAGAGTGGCAGATATTCATCACTGCTCCACTCACATTGACAAGAATTTACCACCACTGTACCTGCATTGTGAAAGGCTAGACCTAAGACCAAGCTAGCCAAACCCTATTCTACAGTAACAGTAAAGATTCCCGCTGTGCAGAAAATAAACATACTTTCTTCAACTATGCATTTCACAAAAAATCATGCTAACCACTACATAAAGAAAACTAATTAAAACTACATAAATATGCCTCTAGAAAGCTGAGAAGTGAACAACCCACTTCAAATGACTCCTAAATATGGAGGAGCAGCGGCTGTACTCATAGATCCTCCTAGATTGCCGAGCTCATCACACTTTCATGGAGACTGAGCCCAGTCACTCTGTGAACAAACTTCATTTCTGACACTTGCATCCGTGATCCTATCTTTGAGTTTACTACCCAAAGCTCATGGCCAAAGGTGGGGATTGCATCCATGATCCTATCCTTGAGATTACTACCCAAAGCTCATGGCCAAAGGTGGGGATTACATCCATGATCCTATCCTTGAGATTACTACCCAAAGCTCATGGCCAAAGGTGGGGACTGGATCCATGATCCTATCCTTGAGATTACTACCCAAAGCTCATGGCCAAAAGTGGGGATTGGATCCATGATCCTATCCTTGAGATTACTACTCAAAGCTCATGGCCAAAGGCGGGGAGTGGATCCATGATCCTATCCTTGAGATTACTACCCAAAGCTCATGGCCAAAGGTGGGGATTGGATCCATGATCCTATCCTTGAGATTAGTACCCAAGGCTCATGGCCAAAGGTGGGGACTTCATCCATGATCCTATCCTTGAGATTACTACCCAAAGCTCATGGCCAAAGGTGGGGACTGGATCCATGATCCTATCCTTGAGATTACTACTCAAAGCTCATGGCTAAAGATGGGGATTGCATTCATGATCCTATCCTTGAGATTATTACCCAAAGCTCATGGCCAATGGTGGGGACTAGGATGCAGACTGACCTGTAAACTGAGAGCACTGTCCTAGACATCAGGTCTCATCTAATTAGCAGCCTGGTACAATGCCTTCAGGACTGCCACAACTCCACCCATGTGCTGGTCAGTCTCATCATCACCTCTCCTCTCAGTCATGAATAAGACCCCAACATACCTAAACTCCACTAGCTTGCTATCCCCTCAGCTGCAAAAATGAATGCTTCTTTTCCAGGGAGAGACCCATGATGCTGCATTTGGAGGTATTGATTTTCATGATATCTGCTTCATCCTCGGCAAAAAAAAAAAATTCAGGACATACAGAGAAAATATAAATTAAGTGTAAAAGTGCTATATTATCTGTAGAAAGTAATGCAACCCTCAAATTACAAAAGTGAATACTCTCCAGATTCTGGCAACACCTTTATATCCTCTCCTAAAAAACACAAATAGAATGGACTACAAGACATACCCACAATGCACTTTTATGACCATCTTATATTTAATGCAAACACAGCTCCACCTATTCCATTCCTCACACATATACAGACACACACACACACACACACACACACACACACACACACACACACACACACACACACACAGCTGTACAAGAGTACAGTTTGTTTCATCAAAAAACATTGACAAACAGCCTTAATTCATCTTGACTAACCCTACAAAAATATATTAGGTTAAAAAAAGTACATGTCATCCATAAATGCCCCCCCACCCCCCCCCCCCACCCCCACCCCCACACACACACACACACAAAAAAACACACTGCATACCTAGTATCTCTTTGACTTCTGTCAGGATATTATATTAAAACCAAAATAAAAAAAAAAGTCATTAACAGCCCCCAAAAAACATAGACCACTTGTATCTGGTTGACCATGCCAGTGTAATTATATTAAAAAAAACAACAGTCACCAAAACACATTGCCTCCCTAGTATCTGGTTAACCTGCCAGGATAGTATATTTTAAAAAAGTCATCAAAAGCCCCCAAAACACATAGACCACTAGTATCTGGTTGACCATGCCAGTGTATTATATTAAAAAAAAAACAATAGACCTGGGAAGGCATACAATAAAGCTCGCAGACAGTCGAATTCTCTTCCTTTAATGTCACAACCAAAGCACAAAAACAAAGCTCTGCATTATTTATTTTATTAATGTTCTGAATTACATTTTCGTTTGTAAAACTTCATCAGATGTGGGCTTCCCTACTGTTTTACTTTCACTTTGAAAACCAAGTTGAAAAACCTCTAGCTGGCTCTGAAATGATGATGTCACATCTGCCAGAGCCCTTGCTCTAGCTAGAGCAAGAGCTCTGGCAGATGTGACATCATCATTTCAGAGCCATCTAGAGGTTTTTCAACTTGGTTTTCAAAGTGAATGTACAACAGTACGGAAAGCCCACATCTGATGAAGTTTTACAAATGAAAACGCAATTCAGAACGTTAATGCAGAGCTTTCTTTTTGTGCTTTGGTTGTGACATTAAAGGAAAAGAATTTGACTGTCTGCGAGCTTTATTGTATGCCTTCCCAGGTCTATTGTTTGTTTTACAAGTAATCTTTGTGGACCTAGTGCAATCTTCTTTGGATATTAAAAAAAAACAGTCACCAAAACATATTGTGCATCAAGAGAATACAAGAGCAACAGGACAAATCACCAGCCACTTCAAGTCAGATGAAGTGACGTGGCTGCTGAGTTAACAGTCCAGTCAAATTCCTATTTACTGTGATTAAAACTGCAATGACGTCTAGGCATCTTCATTGATGCTTGCAGTCTTCTTAATCATGACTGTTTTAAAATAGTCCAAAGGCAGGAAAATAATTTTTTTCTTTTTTTTTTTTTTCTTATAAAGTGGAATGCTTGCGTGCTGCTCCAAGTTCTGCGAATCATTGCATCTTCCACATCACACACTAGTTTGCAGTTCGCACTGCTAATAGTGTATAAAAATATTTAAACTTTTTTTTTACAACTTCGGGGGGGGGGGCTGCAGCCCAGCAGTCCTATACCATGAGCCACCCCTGTTTAAAGGCAAAGAATGTATAGTGGCTACCCACAGTGGGGCCACCTACCTACCTGAAGCTCAAGGTGAAGCGTTTTTTTTAAATCATATATTTCTAATGTATCAAGCCCAAGGGATAGCAGCGGTAATAACAGTGGTCGTCTATTCATCAGTGAGTACAGCACCCCCTACACAATGTGAATTGACACAGAAAGCAGTAATATCCTTAAAGGAATATAGGTAAAGAATGGGTATTCCTTCTTCAGCCTATATCCATCCTTCTCGAAAGAAGTTGGCTGTGTCTTTTCTAAATCCTTAGAATGAAGTGTTAACAGTATAAGCTTACTGTCAATCACTTCTTAAATTTTCCATAAGCCTAAGGTGACCCACCTCAGTAGTGTTACTGACTTCAGTCCCACCTCTAATCTTGAACCTTTGTCAAATACTCAAGACGACTTATTTGCTCCTGGAGCACATTACCTAGTATGTTCTAAGGATGTAGGTGTATTATGGTTTTAGGAAGGGGTTATAGTAACTTAACTGCTCATTATCAACCCCCCTTTTCTCATTTTCTACATGGGGTTGGGCTGTAGTGTCAACTGTCACCATCTCTCTCTCTCTCTCTCTCTCTCTCTCGATTTAGTGCCACTCTCATACCTTCTTTGACAGTCCTGCCTGACTGACTCAGGTCTTTTCTCACACAATCCATCCATCTCTCTGCTGGATACCTTCAGTTCCTCTTGCCTTCTTCCTGTCTGATCCATAACTTCTTCAAATGTCTTCTGCTTTTATGCACATCTGCCTGAACCACCATAATCTATTCTATTTGACTTTCTCTGCAATTGAAGATACTTAGGCTAACTCTGATGTCCTCATTTCCCATTTGACTCCATAGTGTACATCTTACAACCCTTCTCAGGTGCTTCATTCAATCACCTCTAGTTTATTCAACTGCTCTGACTTTACTGCTCATGTTTCTGTACCATACAGTAGTACTGGTCACACCACTGTTTTGTACACCTTACTTTTTAGTTTCTTTGGCACACTACACCTGACACTCTGTGACAGGTGGCTGCAGACCCTCTGATTCTAACTTTGACCTTGTCATTCAGACGTCCCTTCTCCTCAACCACCCCTCCCAGATATTTGAAGCTATTAACCCATTCTATTATTCCCCTTCTATCTCAATTTTCATCTTCTTCTGACATCCCCCATCTGCTGCCATTACAACTGTCTTAATTGTACTCCATTTCATCCCATATGCCTTCAGTTTTGCATTCCATTCCCCTATGAGTTTCTGAAATTCTTGCTCAGAGCCTGCCTATAATGTCACATATCTGCATACAGTAACTTTATTGAGCTGTCCCTTCTGACCTGTTTGCCAGTATAGTCCCTCACCAGTGTAAACAGCAGTGAGCTCAGAGCTGAACCTTGATGCATACCCACTCCCACTCCCACTAGGAGCCCTGTGGGAGGTTGAACACTTGTTTATACCTGAGTCACTGGGTCCTTTTACATAGCCTGCACTAATTCAACCAATGTTTCTGGGACTTTGAACCACCACAGGACTGACAAAAATCAGCTTTCTTGAGACCTTTTCTCATCTTTATTCTAGTCAGCTATCCATCTCACTTCAAACATCGGGTCAGTTGTGCTGCATCCTGATCCAGATCCAAACTGTTCATCTTCCATCTTGCTTTCTACTACTCTGCAGATCTGTTTATCAATCTCCCTCTCTAGAACTTCATGTTGTGTGACAGGAGTTTAATACCTCTGTGCTGCCAACAGTTGTGGATGTCCACTTTGTTCTTTAACAGTTGCACTAGTATGCTTATTCTCTGGTCATCTAGGATAGTCCTTTCTCTCCATACTATTATGATCACCCTCAGGAGCCATTCCTCCCCCTCTCACCCAACATACTGATCATAACTGCTGTGACCTCATCTGAGCCTGCTGTTTTTCCTGAATTAAATTTCCTTAGTGCTGTTCTTACTTCTTCTAGGGTGGACTCCCCTCCTTTCACTGCAGGCTGTGTCTGGGGCAGTACAGTTTTTGTGTGGGTTTTCTTCATTCAGAAGCTCCTGGAAGTACTTCTATCTGCCTTTGATTTCCTGTGGACTTGTGAGCAGGTTGTTACTGGGATCCCTTATGAAGGGTATCTGACTATCTTCTTTATCTGTCTTTGCCTTGCAACCCAATAGACTTTCTTTGTGCCATATACTGAGTCACTTTCCAGAAGCTGGTAGAGTGCCTCTGATGCTAGGTTATTTGTTACTGCAGCTCTTCTCTTAGCCTCTTTGTTAGCTAACCAGAATTCATTCTTAGCCTTTATCCATCTTTTCCATCTCTCACTTCTTCCTGCACTTCTTTCTTCTGATGACTTCCTGGAATTCTGCATTCCACCACTAGCTTGCCTTATGTACCTTGTTGCCACACCTGACTCAGATGCATATCAGTTCTATATTTCTTACACATGAAGTGCTGCCATTCTTCCTACTGAGGTGCTAGAGCCCCAGGTAATTCATTGTGCTCTTGTGTTTTCTTTCCAGTCAAGTTCCAGATCTTCAGCCTAGTCTATGTTATTCTAAGAGCCTTCTCAAACCACTGCTTGCACATGATTGCAGCGACCAGTGGTTTATGTTGTGGGCAGACAGCTTCACTGGGGATAAATTTGCAGTCGCTGATTGTACCCAGATACCCTTTCCTTACTAGGAGGAAGTCTACCTGAATTGCATTTTGTCCACTTCTATATGTGATCTTATGACTGTCCCTTGTATGTTGTCTTATGACTGTGTTGGCCACCATCAAGCCATTTGGCAGACAGAAATCTAGAATGTCCTCTCCTTTATTCCTAATGTTCTACAGATGTGGATCCATGTAGTCCTCATATTCTGTTCTGTCTGTTCCAATATGTGGATTCAGGTCACCCATTATCAACACCAATTCATGTTGTCCTGCTTTATCTAGTAGGTCCTGCAACTATTACATGAATACACTTTTTTATTCACTATCACAGCATAGGCTGACATTATGAATGCTGTCTATCCTTACACTGGAGTCTGATTGCAATGAACCCATCATTCATTCTGATGACATCCCTTGCCATCTTCTAAAGCTTCTCCCTCACCACAATTCTCACACCAGTTCTAGTCTGTCCTCCTACTGAGGAGTAGACTCTGGATACCTAGCCAGTTGCCTTTGCTGCACTCCCTTCCATCTTGTCCAGCTCCTTGCCTACCATCAAGTCATCCACTTTCTGTCAGTGAACCTATATTGAGTGTAGCAATCCTTAGTTCATGTTTGGCAGGTTGATTAGTTTTACTCAACTTAGCTATCTCAGGTACTTTAACTGCCATCTACAGTTTAACATAATCTGTGTAACTGAATACATAGAATGGACAACTTACAGAAGCAATCCTTTTTAACTGCAAAAAAGTCAACAAACTAGATCATACTTCACTGTTTACAAAACCTGAAAAGAAGGGTTTTATTGTGGGATTCACATTGATGATTTCTGATCTTATGTGAGAGGCAGAACCTTTGAAGTTATGCTTGAGTCACAAACTCTGAACTGCGAACATTTTGCCATGGTACTCTCCATGGATCTGTACTAGGACCCATCTTGTTTCCATTTACTAATGATATAATGCATAACATCCCAGGCCTGCAAACTGTAATTCATGCAGATAACCTCATTTTATGAAAAAAAAATCAAAATTCTCAGAACTGGTCCCAAATAGCAGTCAATGTGATAGTCTGTGTTGCTGGTTTCACAACAGTAATCTAGTGACTAGTGCAAACAAAGCTTTAACAATGTTATCTGGAGCAAATCCTGAGTTAATTGAGAACTATTATATCTGTTATAGGCTCATCCAATATTCCAATAAAGCAGGTTCATAAACTAGAACTGGGGGACATCCAGATGTGTTGATTAGGGCTTTGTTGAAATGGAAATCAACTGTTCTAGTTTGTCAAGTCCCTGTTTTGTCAATACCTTTCCATTTGAAACATCATATAACACTGAACTCCAGGACAATTTGCCATACCCCTATGTAAACTCAGATTTGGTGGTGCACGGAGTTTTGAACACTGTAAAACTGCTGTTTTTTTGTACTTTTTTATCGTAGTCAGTGGTTTGGGAGTTTACAGTTTCTTTTTCCACTGAAATTACTTCCAAATCCCTTTCATTTTTTTTTGGTTTATGTCTGCTGCTTAGTCTATCTTTCAAGCATCATATGGAGTTAAGTTTTGGCAAGGTTTTGGAAGCAGTTAAGGGACAACTATATGTTTACTAGTTTTCTGACTTCAGAGGCAGAAGGGCCATCACTTTTAATGTCGTGATGCCCAGATTAGAATACATTGTAGCTTCTGTGGTCTTTAACCCCTCCAGCAATACTAGTATCCCTACTTTCCTGAATAAAAGCTGTTGATTTACAACTAGCAGACTCCAGGAACCTCCACTACCTAATCACGAAGGCCAAGAGGCTCCCTGCAGTGGCCAGAGCCACAGTGGTGCTAAATGCTTTTTTTCAAATTGTTGCATGGTGTCTACTCTACTAATCCATAAATTATGCCATCTCATGTATCATTATCTACAAAGGTCAAAGGATCAGTGGGCTCCATTCTTAAAGTGTCCTTCTTTCTTTAATCTTTCAGTGGGAGAAATGACATGTAGCAAAGTAGCTTCAGCATGCCAGAAGCATGTGATGTAAGTGTTACAGAGACAATGAGGGACACAGACTGAATAAATTACTCAAAGGAAGCTACAGATTAATATGGATGCATGATCTAGTGTACATTATTGATTTGTATGAAAATTCTGTCTGTTAGTATTTTCCTAGTCAGAGATTTTATAATACACCTGAATGTATGGTAACACTGTCTTTTGATAATTTCATGATGGTTGCTATTTTAACTTCCATATTTAGTAATCTATGTAATACTGTTATGCTATACAACAGTATTACATAGACCACCATATAATACTGTTATGCAATACAACACTGAATGCTCCATTCATCCTGCATTATATTTTATATTTTGGTTCTTTGTGCTTTAAGCTTAGGTATTGCCTGTACAGGGTTTTAGGTAGCTCGTCTACCTAGTTAAAATTAATTAATGGTTAACACTACTTCTGATAGCACAATTATAACTTTTCTCATTCAGCAGAAAGGAAGTGTTTAATCACTCAAGGAACAGATATTAGCAACTGTAATGGATGCAAGAATGAAAGAATGATATCCATTCCTGCCTGGACCATCCTTACTTTGATATGTTGTCAAACACTGGAATTAGCACTTTGCTATTATTTGCAGAGCTGTTGTGTGCATGTACGTATATGACAAATATATATATATATATATATATGTGTGTGTGTGTGTGTGTGTGTGTGTGTGTGTGTGTGTGTGTGTGTGTGTGTGTGTGTGTGTGTTTGGCTATTTGTTTCCACCAGTTATTAACTTCTGGATATATCCATTTTCTCCCTGCTTCAAATTCCAATGGCTCTATTCTATTGCTGCCTATCTTATTACAGATATAACTGGACAAATTCAACATTACTACAAGGTTGACCATTGCAACAGTCAACAAGCATTAAATTAACTTGTGACAGGTCCCTACTTCAGGCCAGCAATCAAGGAGACTCAGTCCTCAACCACTGACTCCAGTGAGAGACTGTCACTAAGAGCAAAGATGGATTCACACAGTATTTTCAGATGCAGCTCCCTGCACCAAGCACAATTTCCCTTAAGAGCACACAGGAGTATGCTCCAGACCTGGGGCTGGACTCCCTTTCTCTCTCCACACCAACACAAAACTCCACACTGACCACTCTTGAGCTCTGTGTCCTTGCTCCCAGTAGCTGACGCATACACTTGAATATTTGAGTTTCATACACACATACACACATGGAAAAATCTGTCACAGATTTACTAGCTGTGCCCCTTTCTGCCCAGATTCTGAGGTAATGTTCCCCTCTATTCGGCACTCATTAGACCCATTATAGAGTACAACACCCCTTTTGGAATGTATATCACAAGACATCTGCAGCAGCTGGAAAGGCCACAGAAGTACCTCACAAAGAGGATTACTGGCCTCAAACAGGTACCCTACACTGACCGTCTCAAAAAACTCCAGCTTTACTCTGTAGCATATCGCCTACTCCGAGGAGATCTCTGCCTAACATATAAAGCTATGTTAAACCCAGAGCTGTTGGACATGCTACACCTAAAGAAATCCCAATCCCTCCAGGCTACATGCTCTATGGACCTAAACCTCGTCACCACAATAAACAAAACATGCTGGAGGAATAGATTCCTGTCCCAGAGACTTCCTATACTGTGGAACAGGCTACCCATCTATGTCAAGCAAAGTTCCTCATTAGCACTCTTCAAGAAAAATCTTTATGAGTGGATGGGAAATAGGAAATACACCCATGGGATCACTTCTGTGGCTCTACTCAACAGGGCACAGGAAATTAACTTTCTTGGGTGGCGTAAGCCAGTGAACCTTGTTGGCTAGGCTTACTTAGGCCCTTAGGCCGATAACCTAGTACCTAGCTATGAACCTATGAACCAGTCAGCTATCCTAAGGCTCTTGCAAAGAGTACCCAATTATACTGTGTAAAATGGTAGGGTATGAGCAAAGCAGCAAGGCTTTTGGGAGTGGCCACAGTGTCACTAAACAAGCATAAGTGCTCTCAAGATGTTAAAAGAATTCTTTAAATGACCAGCCACAATGAAACGTATTAAAATATTAATGATAAATAATAAAACAGAAAACAGAATACTGAATACAATAAAGAGAGTTTCAACTACACAAACATAACAAAATAATACAGTTGGATAGTTTCTCACAGATGCAGAAAACAATACTAAACTATTTTCACTAAATGTCTCTGACTAATTAAACAATTACGGTTCCCTGACTACTTACTAAAGCAAGGTAAGCTGATGTGTGCTGAGTGTCTTACCACAGCAAAAGCCAGATGATATCGCTCTTTGTCTGTGTGGATGTGTGAGATATATATCCTGTCAGAAATCTTTCCTGTCAGGTTCCAAAGTGCCACTGCAAGAGTTCCAACGAAACCAGATACAGGTTAGAGGATGGCATCACTTCTGATCACCTGACTCTGGTATAATAAACACACACAGAGCTTTACTGAGATCTGTGGCAGCACCTGAAAGCTATAACACAATTTCAAACTTTTCACCTGTACAGGGTCTCTGATAACCATACACATTTGATCAGTTACAAATATACAACCTAATATACATGCATACATTCTTTATATCCAGCAGGACCTACTGGACCTACTGTTGCAGTTTTAACACAATTAACTTTACAAATATATTCTTAACTCAAACATCTCTACAAATCGGTGTGATAGTCAAATAGCATAAAATTATTTACAAAACTCCAGCTAGCTATGCTGACGTATGTACATATGTACTACCCTACTAGATGACACTACCTCATAACACCATATCTCTCCCCCCTTTGAAGACTCAAGCTAGCTTTTCAAGTGACCCTGGAAAAAACATTGCTTGAGAGAAATGTGCCTATCTGGGATCAAGGCATATACTCTGCCTTGACAGCCCATCTGCCTTGGCATTGCTGACTCCACTTTGGTGCAGCACTGTAATGCCATATGCCTGCAACCCTAGGTTCCACCTTAATAACATGGCTATTTGCTGGTTGGCTCAATATAGCCATGTTAAGGGATTGTGGTCTCTAACCACAGTGATTTTCCTTCCATACAAATAGAGCTGAAGTTTTTGCAGTGCCCACACTATGGCTAGATATTCTTTTTTCTCCAGCGGTATAACATTACTCTCTGGGTTGGAGTCTATGGCAGAGATATATAACTAGGTGCTCCTCTCTCTCTGAGGAAACCTGGCTGAGTACAGCCCCTACCCCATGGTTGGAAGCATCCACCTGCACACCAAATTATTTGTTGTAATCTGGACTGGCTAACACAGGGGGTCCTCCCAAAACACCTTTAAGGTTTTGGAATGTCTGCCATCCACTGCAAATACTCGTCATGAGGGCCTCACTATCATGGTAAATCTTCATCATGTTCACATGGTACAATCTTTGCCCTTGCCTCCTATATAGCAGGTTTGCCATGTAATTAACATCACTGACCTTCCTTACCATTTTGAAGGGTCTCTCCAAAGCTGCCTGCAGCTTATTGTGTCTTGACAGGAATGAGTACCATAACCTGCTGTCCTGCAGTATACTCCCGGGCTCGAGCGTTCCCGTTATACCAGACCTTTTTCTGCTGTTAGGCTCCTCCTAGGTTCTCCTGGGCCAAGCCCATGAGCTCCCTAAGCTTTCTCCTGAGGTTTAGGACATATGCCACAACAGACTCTATGTGGGATTCACACTCACCCTCCCAGTCATCATGAATCAAATCTAAAGGCCCCCTTACCCTATCCCCATACAGCAACTCAAAGGGTGAAAAAACGGTGGATTCTTCAGATTCCTCTCTGCATGCAAATAGCAAATGGAGCAAATATTTGTCCTACTCTCTTAACCTGGTCTGCAAATGCCCATAGCATGGTCTTTAGTGCATAGTTTAACCTCTCCACAAGATCATTAGTCTGGGGATGGTAGGGGTGGTCTTTAGGTGCTTCACCCCACAGCACTTCCACAGACAAGCAAGCAGCTCTGACCTCTAATTGGCACCTCTGTTATTCAGTATTTCTCTTGGGAAAACTACCCTCCTGAAAATCTCTAACAAAGCATTTGCCAACTTCTCTGCCTCAATAGAGACAAAGCCACCACCTCAGGGTATCTAGTAACATAATCTACTACCACCAGGATAGATTTCTTCTCTGTGGAAGTTGGAGTAATCAGAGGCCACACAATATCCATAGCTACCCTCTGAAATGGCTCTTCAATCACAGGCAAAGGCATCAAAGGAGCTTTGACCTTGTCTCCTGCCTTGCCTACCTTTTGGCACTGCACTGCTCACAGGTCCTGCAGTACCCTGTTACATATCTTGCAATCCCAGGCCAATAAAAGCTCTACATAATACGTCTCTTGGTACACTTTATGCCAATATGACCTGCAAAAGAAATGTCATGAGCTATGGCTAGAAGTGCCACATGGTAAGCACTGGGCAATACCATCTGCTGTATTAGTTCACTCTCTAGCACTCCCTCAGGGGTCCACTCTCTTTACAGTTACCCTTTGTTCCAGTATACAGTCTCCCCTTTTCCTTGAGAATCAGGTGCCTTCTTAGCTACCCCCCTCAAGCCTTGTAATGTAGGGTCTGAAAGTTGAGCCTGTCTCAATTCTACCTTTGTGACATTTCCTAGCTCCCTTTCCACCAGAAGTTTGGTCTCTTCTGACAGCAATGCCTCACTGTCAGCCTGGGTATAACCACTCACCTCTACACTTGCAGTCACCCTGTCCATGGGAACATCAGTGCCTACTACCATCTGTGGCTTGCATTCAGGCTCACTGCTACATGGTATCTCCCTCCCTGAAGTAGCCACCTCACTAGTCTCAGCTTCAGGTGTGGAGTCTATCTAGGTTTCCCAAGGCTACCAGACCTACATGCCTGTCTCCAAGCCTGTCTGAGTCTAACTGCATGCACACAAGGTACTGCATTATCAAAATCATTCCCTGTCAAGACATCTGCAGGGATATCCCCAAACACACCTACCTGCTTGCTACCTTTTCCACCTTCCCAGTCAAGGTGAATCCTAGCCAAAGGTATTTGGAATGGGGTCCCTCCTAAAGCTCTGATTCAAGAGAATTCAAGAGAACTTGAAAATGATATATATATAAACTTAAACACCTTCAGTGGGAACACTTAAACTGGGAAACGTGTGTAAGTGGCAGCAACTGAATTTAGAATGCAGCTTTTATTATATTCGGTTGCTACTGGACTTTTTTAAACCTACTGAGTTAGAATTGAGTGAATCTGTTAATGCTAAATACTGTGAACTAACTGATATGTTTGGTGATAAATTTTTGTCCAAGATGGATGGTGTGATGAATAATATTATTTCATATGAACAACGACTAAAAATACAAAAGCAAAAGAATTTGAATAAAGGCACTGTTGATTTTAGACAAGGGAATGTATTTACTTGGCTCAGAAACAGTATGTTGAACAGTAACTTGGCCAATAACATAACTCCTGAGAACAGTATTACTAGTGTTGAAACTGCTTGTGCTGCTAATACTGTTGCAACCATAGACACATCATCCACTTCTCACTCTACTGTTGGGGGCCCTATAGTTACTCCTGGACTCACCAAACCACCAGATGTGAGGAAAAAGACAACAGCCCAGAAAACAGCTTCCAGCCCCCTGCCATTACCACTGCCCATCAAGCAGAAGAAGCCTATATGCCAGCATCGCTCACACAGCAGAGGAAGGAAGAGGCATTAGCAACAGAAAGACCAGCAAATGATAAAGAGTATGTGGCAAGAGAAAAACAATCGTTAATACACAATATTTCTAAGAAATGTTTAACAGCTGCTTAGATGTCGCTTTTAAGTCGTGGTTTAAATTTTTTTCCAGCACAAGGTTCTCAGTTTACAGAGGCAATTATTGCCATTAAAAAGTTTGCATGCAATGTAATGTTAAAATATTGTATTCTAATAATGATGAAGTGGCTTCTAGCTTTAAGAAACCAAGCACTTTTCAGCTAAATTTACATCCGGTATTGGACACATTTTGTAAAAAAAATGTGAACATGACTTGTTGTAAGCTACCAATAGTGGTATGCTTAAAAGAAAGTTTTGTAATCTGAGTGCCTCAGAGAAAGAAGCGCTAGTGTCTTTGCAACAAGATGGTGATATAATAATAAAAAATGCTGATAAAGGCGGTGCCATTATTGTAATGGATTATGAATATTATTTTAAAACCATTTTTTCTATTTTGTTAGATGAGTGTTTATGCCAAAATTAATTTTGATGTGACAGATATTATGAAAGCTGAGGATGATGCTGCTTTGTTTGATTGTTATTGCAGTCATAATATTACCAATGAATTATACACCTATTTATCTGTTGAGTTCCCACTGATTCTAGTTTTCCATGGACTCCCAAAAATACATAAGAATGCATTACAGCCACCATTTAGACCTATTGTTTCAGGAAGTGGTTGGCTCACAGAGCCCTTTTCTATATTTATTGAAAAGAACCTGAGACCTCTATTGGAGAGACAGGAACAGGTCCTGAGAGACAGTAAACAGTTTCTCGAAGACTTATACAAATATAGTGTAAATGGGAGGTTGAGAGATGGCTTTTTGTTAGTAACAATGGATGTTGTATCATTATTTACTACCAACCCCGATTCTTTGGGAATTTCTATGGTACATGAACTCCTTGTTAAACACCACAAGTATACCCCAAGTAAAATTGATCTTATTTGCATGTTCCTGGAAATTGTGTTAGAAAAGAATGTATTTCTTTTTGAAGGACATCTGTTTGTACAGAAGGTTGCCGTAGCTACGGGCACATCCTGTGCCCATAACTACGCCAACATAGTCATGGCTGAGTGGTAGAACAACTCCCTATTAAATTTGGAAGAATATTCACCACTTGTGAGCTTCTACAGGAGATTTGTAGATGACTTGTTTTTTGTATGTGTGGGGGTGGGGACTTAAGAACAGCTTATGCTGTTTATTAGCTATTTGGAGTCCACTACCTCTTTTCTAAAATTCACATACAAGTTCTCTACTAGTGAAATAGACTTCCTGGGTGCTAGTCAGCATTGATGCAACCAGGAGCTTCCAGACTAAATTATATAGAAAATCTTCCAGGAGGAATGCCATTTTGCACAGGGACAGTATGCACCCGGGCCATATATTTCGGAATGTTAACAAGGGTCATACAATGAGAGTGTCAAGACTAAATAATTGTGATGAAATTTTCAGGCAAGATATCCAGATGCTTAGAAAAGACTTTCATGAAAGGGGCTATAAAGCATGTGAGGTTGAAAGGAATATTAGTGTGGGAGCTACACAAAGGGCAAATAAGGCAAAGCCATATTTTTCAAACCAAGTCTTTGAAGCAAAGTCTCCCCAAGTCATTAGTAATAGGAACAGTGTGCCTATGTCTTTATTTTATACTAGTTAAATCACTGGAATAATGAACATTATTAAGCTGAATTGGTCTATATTGAGCTTAGACAATGATATTTTAAAAGTTGTTGATCACAGACCAAATTTTGCTTTTAAAAACAAGAAATCTCTTAAAAGGCAGCTTTGCTATAAAAATGCAAAAGAAAAAGATTAGGGACTAGGTGGTGCTTGGGCAGGTACTAAACAATGCCTTATGTGCAATTTCTGTACATTTGTTAATACATCAGCATGTTTTATTATCTAGTCACCCAGTTTAGGTATAAATTTGAAGTTAAAGCTAACTGTTGAACCAGGAATTTGATTTATCTGGCGACATGCACAGTTTGCCACTGTTTCTATGTAGGAAAAACTAACAGGTCACTGATGGAACGAGTCAGGGAGCATATGTATTGTATTAGGAATGGTGACACCAAAAATGCACTAGCCAGACACTGCATGCAGAATGAAAATGAACATGGCTTTACATTTCAAGTTGTTGAAATTATTTCTGAAAATATACGTGGAGGTGATGTGAAAAATTTCACTGAAAGCAGAGAATTGCATTGGATTATTTTATGGCAAGCTGATAAATACCCAGGTCTAAATGACAGAGTTTCTATTAAACCTGCACTGAAAGCACAATGTCTCTTTAAATGATACAAGCTGTAGCTAAGTTTTTACCCATCTCTGATGTTTATTGGCTGCTTTGAACTAGAGTGAATGTATTAAAAGTGTTTGCTGATATAGTTTTTTATATGGTCTGAAGAAGCACTAGTATTTAGTGTGAAAGTGCTTATCTCATTAAACTTTTAACATTTTATGCTTCCAGTCATGTTTCTGTGACTTGTTTTCTCCAGTATACAGTCTCTTCTTTTCCTTGAGAATCAGGTGCCTTCTTAGCTACCTCCCTCAAGCCTTGTAATGTAGGGTCCAAAAATTGAGCCTGTCTCAGTTCTACCTTTGTGACCTTTCTCAGCTCTCTTTCCACCAGAAGATTGGTTTCTTCTGACAGCAGTGTCTCACTGTCAGCCTGGGTATTACCACTCACCTCTGCGCTTGCAGTCACCCTGTCCACAGGAACATTAGTACCTACTACCATCTGTGGCTTGTATTCAGGCTCACTGCTACAGAGTAGCTCCCTCCCTGAAGTTAAGGTTACCATAAGTCTGGTTTTAAAACCCAGACAAATCGCAGAATTTTCAAAAAACAGACATCCCTATTTCGGAGTCTTTCCTCCGCTTTGTTTTTTTTTTTTTTTTTGATTGGCTCGTATACGAGCCAGTCAAAAAGTGGAGCTCTGTTCAATGCGGAATAGTTTGATGTTCCGCATTGAACAGAAGAGGGTCAGCTGTGAGCGTTTTTTGATTGGCTCATATACCGGTATATGAGCCAATCAAAAAGCGGAGCTCTGTTCAATGAGGAACTGCTTGATGTTCTGCACTGAACAGAAGAGGGTCTGCTGTGTGAGGTTTTGATTGGCTCGTATACTGGCATACGGGCCAATCAAAAATCCCCAAACACAGACTTTTTTTTGCTCTTCAGTCCTAAAAGGACGAAATAATATGTGCTGGTAGCAGCACATATTTTTCATCCTCTTTTACATACAAACAAATATGGTAACCCTACCTGAAGTAGCCACCTCACCAGTCTCAGCTTCAGGTGTGGGGTCTATCTGGGTCTCCTCCAAGCTACCAGACCCACGTGCCTGTCTCCAAGCCTGTCTGAGTCTAACTGAATGCGCACAAGGTACTGCATTATCAAAATCATTCCCTATCAAAACATCTGCAGGGATATCCTTAACCACACCTACCTCCTTGCTACCTTTTTCACCTTCCCAGTCAAGGTGAACCCTGGCCAAATGTATTTGGAATGGGGTCCCTCCTAAAGCTCTGATTGGTGTGGACTGCCAAAGCAAGTACTGCTCCTCTTTAACCACTGCAGGCTTCACAATGGTTATGTCAGAGATTGTGTCTCCCTTAGCAGTGGCCTGTCTTCCATCCATTAAGATAGGATACAAACTTCAGTGATAATTTGGTACCCCTGTTGTCTCCAGACAACCTACTACTGGCATGCTGTTATTCCCACTTTCTGGCTCCTTCACCTTTTGTTCCCTACCTTGCCTCAGTGTAAATGTGTATGCTACATGGCTCCTTTGGTTACATTTAAAACATCTAACCCTTGATACTGGCCATGTACCTGAACTAGTGGCTTCCCCTGTTACTAGTGTATGCTGTTGGGGTGGTTTAGGCTACCCACCATGGATTTCCCTATAACCATGTGCAGTGCTTGGCATACCACTCAACCTCTTAGAGCAAGGAATCTGGGCAATGCTACAAATAAATGTGGAACAAAGGCCCAAAAATAGGGACAATTCAAATGTCTGTCATTATTTTCTAACTTCAGTCTTTAATGATTTGCCACTAATTTGCCAGAAAACCACAATTTTATGAAAAATGGACCAAAAATATGAGGCAAAATTCTGGGCATTCTGCGAAAATCTGTACAGTTGAGAAGTATGGCACTGGGTATCCACTTCTTGTGCAGTGATGCCCTGCTTGCTAAGCAGAGATTCCCTTTTCTCTCCAGCTCATCTGCAGAGTTACACTCCCAGTCTGCCAACCAGATTTTCATGTCCTCAGGCAAAGTGCTAAGAGCTTGTTCCCTCAACAAAAAATCTGCCAGCATTTCAAAAGTGGTGACCTGACACCCACTCACACACCTGTAACAATAAGTGCCTAATTCAGCATTATAATCACATATACTTTCATCTGCCTTGTGTCTATACTCACAAAACTTTTTTCTGTAAGCTTCAGATATTAACGTAAAACATTCCAGTAAACATTGTTTTACTTTATCATAGTTTAAACAATCAGTAACAGACAATTTAGAAACATTGGTTACATGGAATAAGGGGTCAGGAACCATACCAAGAGCCCTTGGGTATGGGTACTGTTTACATACCCTTTCAAATACATGAACAAAACTATCAACATGATCACCCTCTGTAAACTGTGGAAGAAATTTACTGACCTTTATTGCTTCTGGGGTTTGGTTATTCCCTTCCCCCATCACCGCCATGACCCTGATGAAGACTCAGCATCTGTCTCATGTTGGCGCTGTTTCTCATTTTCTTTGGCCTTAGAATGCTGCAGTTTCTCTTCAACCTCTAAACATTGCAGTCTCTCTGCTGATTCCACTTCCATCTGTTTTGCCTGCCTCAGTCTCTCATTTTCTTTGGCCTCCAAATGCCACAGTATCTCTTTGACCTTCAAACACCACAGTCTCTCCACTGATTCTATTTCCAAACATTTGGCCTCCAGTTCAAGTTACTTCACTCCAGATGGATTTTTAAGACTTCTGAGGAAGAGGCAAACTCTTCTGTTTCTGAAAACTGCACATCCCCATCACCAGCCTGGTTGTCTTCCAGGTTGCTGATCAATGCTGCAGCTGTGACTAAGGCTGAAATAATTTCCTCTTTAGTCAGGTTGGCATGCACCAGTCCTTTGGCTTTGCACACCTTGGCCAACTGTTTTTTTGTCAGCTTGCTCTAATCCTCTGTTAACATCCTTGCCTGCTTTCCCTGACTAAACGAATCTAACAAAAATAAATAAAACTGTTGTGAAAATGAAACTCTGTATGTTTACCTTGTGGCTGCTGAGAGTACACACACCTTCAGTAACAACTTCCCACTGGCTACTGAAGTTCAATTAATATCCAACCCAGCTGCTTCCAATATGTGACAGGTTCCTACTTGAGGCCAGCAATCAAGGAGACTCAGTCCTCACCACTGAATCTGGTGAGAGATGTTCATTAAGAGCAAAGATGGATTCACACAGTATTTTCAGATGCAACTCCCTGCACCAAGCACAATTTCCCTTAAGGGCACACAGAGAGGACACTCCAGACCTGGAGCTGGACTCTCTTTCTCTCTCCAGACTCACACAATACTCCACACTGACCGCTTTGGAGCTCTGTTTCCCTGTTCCCAGTAGATGACACAAACACTTGGATATTTAAGTTTCACACAAAGAATCACACCTGGGAAAAGCTGGCATAGATTTACTAGCTGGGTCCCTTTCTGCCCAGACTCTGAGGTAATCACGCTGCCACCAGTCAGCTACCCTAAGGCTCTTACAAAGGGTACCCAATTATACTGTGTAAAATTAATACTAATACAAACTGTAGGTTGTGCCCAAAGCAGCAAGGCTTTCAGGAGCGGCCACAGTGTCACTAAACAAGTATAAGTACTTTTAAGATGTTAAACTTGTTCACTAAAGGACCAGCCACAATGAAAGGTATTACAATATTTAATGATATATAATAAAACAGAAAACAGGAGAATGCTAAATACGATAAACAGAGTTTCAAGCACAGAGATATAAAAAAATACAGTTAAATAGTTTTTCACAGATCCAGAAAACAATAGTAAACTATTCTCACTAAATGTTCCTGACTTACTAAAGAATTACTGTTCCCTGACTACTTACTAAAGCAAGGCAAGCTGATGCATGCTGAGTGTCTTACCATAGCAAAAGTCAAATTATATCTCTATTTGTCTGTGTGGATGTGTGAGATATATATCCTATCAGAAATCTTCCCTGTCAGGTTACAAAGTGCTGCTGCAGATTTCCAAAGAAACCAGATGCTGGTTAGAGGATGACATCACTTCTGGTCACCTGACTGTGGTGCAATACACACACAGAGTTTTGCTAAGATATGTGGCAGCATTTGAAAGCTGTAACACAATTTCAAACTTTCCACCCTTCCAGCGTTCTCTAATAAACATACACATTTGATCAGTTACAACAATGCAACCTAATATACATCCATACATTCTTTCTGTCCAGCAGGAACTACTGTTGATGCATTTTTAACACAAGTAACTTTACAAATATATTTTAACTCAAATATCTGTAAAAATCAGTCTGATAGTCAAATAACATAAAACTCTTTACAAAACTCCAGCTACAGTAGCTATGCTGGCATATGTACACATGTACTGCCCTATTCTCCCTGGCACAGATGACACTACCTCATAAATAAATAAATAAATAAAACTTTAAGGGAGGTTAGCATTTTATTACAACAATTATGGACAACAATAAAATCCAGAGGAGAACTGAGGTAGATAATTAACTGTCAAATATGTTGTGAGTCACAGTGACGTTTATTTTCTTTCTCCTCACACTATAGGCTATGGTAGCAATGTAGAAGGGACATGGTACAGAATTATGGACATGCTTACTGGACAGCACCTTTCTACCCTACAGTAACATAACACACATATATCTTGTGGTTGTTCTGTATTTCCAGCCTTCACAAAGCTAGAGCACATGCAGGCATATACAAATGATACTTTTCCCCATTGATGTGCAGGGATGCCTACCAAAAACAAAAAAAAATTGCAGTTGTTAAAGAAGGTCAAAACTGTGTGCTGTGCCTCCTGTGGTATAAGCTTTGATTCCCCCAGCCCTGCTTTGCCTACTGTGTGATGCTGAGTTCATCAGTTAACCAGACATTACTCCCAGGTGACTCCTGAAAATGGGAATGTTGGGCCAGTGGGTTTACCTGCTTAATGAACACTTTCCTCTGTGCCACAGACTCCAACAGCCTGGGTCTCTCTTCATAGATCACACAGGCAGCAGCAATGGACAGCATGTTTCTATTACACCTGACTTTCCATGTAGCATTCTGTGATTAATAACCTGACAAAGAATGCAATAAAGAATCAGAGTTTTCTGATAAGAGGTAAAATAAAGTGAAGGCAGGAATCTTTCTTAAGATTTGTTTTCCACTGCAAGTAACAGTGTATACTTTCTGGCATTGAATTCCATTTGTTGAATTGCAGTTATAATCTTTACAACTCTTTCTTCTATTTCCTGGCCTCAATGCCATCATTAGCTGTGTCCTAGAACTTGTCTCATCTACACAGTGTAAAATTGTTTCATCTACACGGTGTAAAATGCATTTTGCTCATTTTGCTAGTTTCCATTGGATTTTCTTGTTAAAATATTGACACATTAATTGTGTAGACCACTATTCATGGCCTTTGTTTCCCTTCTTTCTTGAATCAAATGAATTAATGTGTTTTTTTTTTGCTTCCATCTGGCCAGCTTCAAACCCAGATAACTCAACACTTTGGTAAAAATGTCCCAATGTCAAAGCAAGGCAGAGTCTATAAATAGTATGCCCTCTGTATTCACTCCAATTTGGTACAGTCAGACACAGAAGTCAACCTCACTAGCCTAGAAAAACCTCCTTGTGATCAAACCCAAAGAATCACCATAGCTCTTTTCTTTTTAGGAAGTCCATTAACCTTTGCCTGACCAGTGCCTCAGCTTGACAGCTGCATAGAAGAGATCTGCACATTTTCCCACTTGATGTTGTTTTATTCCTATAAAGAGTAGAACAATTTATCTACTACTTTGTAGATCTTTGCAACCACCTGCAATATATGTCAGCATTTCAGTTAAAGAATTGTTAGGGAAGACTTTAAATGAAGAGGCAAGACACGAGTGCATTGACACAGTACACTTTACTAACAGTAGTCTGACAAATTGTGCTGGATCACATGATGTGCATACTGACCATCTGTAGCTCCCATGATTAAAGAGACAGTGCCTGTATAATACTGCAGGGATACACAAGTCGAGAGTTTGGTTACTCAGGGTTCATTTCCTTCAACACCTTTAGCTGCATCTAACCAAGGCATGAAGCTTTCTGTTTTTTTCAGGGGTGCAAGCTATTTTCTAACCATTCATCATTAACTGATCGCCCATGCCACTTCTTGTACCCCAGTGATACACTTTAAACTATTTTCAGATGACAGATTATTGCTCTGTAATGTAAGGACTGAAGAAGAACAGCCACTAAGAAAGAGCACCTTGTGTCACGTTCTCCTTGACCTGTAATATTCTGCCCCTTCTTTGCCCTTCAGCATTATATTGAGGATAGCAGAGGTGGTAATGCAGTATACCTTATTGATATGTTTCACCTACTTTGATCCACAATGAAGATGTGTTAGCATCTGCAATCCTATTTGCTCTCCTTGGTTCCTTCTCCCTTTGCTATTCATTTGTTCATTGATTAAAATATATGTGTGTGAATGAGATGGAGGATAGAGGAATGATGAGGATGCAGGGAGTAGGGGTGGCGAAGGTGGATGAGTTTAAATACTTGGGATCAACAGTTCAGAGTAATGGTGAGTGTGAAAGAGAGGTGAAAAAGCGAGTACAGGCAGGGTGGAGTGCGTGGAGAAGAGTGTCGGGAGTGATTTGGGATAGGGCCCAAACCACATTAATTCCAAAGCTACCCGCTTATTGGCTATGGTGGCACTTGTCTGACCCACCTTTGTTTCTCCCTCTCTCTACTGGCCTTTCCCATTGGCTTGCCACTCACCAAATCAGTAAGGTCAGTAACATTAATCCAGCAGAGATAAACTAAATATGAAGAATGACACTGCAGATGAGGGCAGATTTATGAAGCAACACACAACAGAAACAATATCCGTTCACCCTACATTCAAGCCTGCAAAAAGTCCTCCTTGATTAAGACAGTTATTCCTGGTGAATGATATAACCTCAGTCCAAAACTGGAAACCTCTTAAAACAAAAAATACAATAATGAATCATTCATGGGAAGCCCTGTGCATAATTTACTATCTTTTCACAAAGATAAAGTGTTTGCTGGTTTATTTGTTTTTATAACTTTAGCTGAGAGAGAAAATTTTTTTTTCCAGATGGGTTGTATAATCAGTTTTATGGGGGTGAGCTTATTGACAGTAGTCAATATTATTCCACCCTGTTTAAATAAGGAAAGTTCATATATCTAAATGATTAATATTTGACACCACCTACATAATCAATGGTATGAAAGCAGTCATTTCCTTTCCAGATGCAATCTATAAATATGCTTTCAAACAATCGTAGAAGTGAAAGGATATTATTAGTGATGAGTGCTTCTGTAATGTCCCAAGCTTTGTACATAGTTCTAGGTATGTGAAATTAGCCTAATAAAAATGTGAGTAATGCTCTGTTTACATACCATAAGGTAGCTAAACTATGAGCAGGTTCACTGTTCCTAAATGATGACTGGAACAACAATGTAGCTATCTGTAAAACACTACACCGAAAAAAAACAAAAATGTTTTTTAAATAATTACATGCAGATCATTTAGATGTCAGAGCAACACAATAGTGAAAGCAATTGACGTCAATAACAAGTTTCTTAGACAATAAAGAGGTAGTTTAGAAGAAGACAAAAGGTTTAAACCCTGCAATAAAATCCAAAGAGCTAGTAGAAAAAGAGCTTAATAATGCACAACTTTGAAGAAATGAAGAAAAAGGTGACTGAGAACCAAGGCACTGGATCTAAAAAATGCAAGGATTATGGTTTATGAAAGATGATGTATTACCTACAGATAAAATTATGAATGACTGGCACAATCTTTTGTAAGAAACAAAGGGTAAAAACAGAATTAAAGAATTCAAACAAAGAGATTGAAGAACAAACTGTAGAAGAAGTAGGATTTGTACTTTATCAGGCATATAATAAAAGGGACAGACCGACAGGGCCAAGAGGTCATTATCTGCCATCAAAATACAAGTCTACATTTCTTATGGTTTGCATTTCTGTGTGTAATACCAGCAATCAGAGTATGAAAGCAAAGTACTGAAATGCATGCTGTAGAGAGGACTAAACACCTAACAATGGCCTCCATCAAGGATGGTTGAGTAGAACTCTGTATATAAGGGGAAATTTGGTAGAGCTGTGAGGCAGGTAGATGCTGGTATATCAAAAAAAGTCTTTAGTGATATAATACAGATCATTTATGGTAACAAATTATTCAAGTAGAATTTCCTGTGTTCATATGTGGTCGCACAGTATGCATGGTGTGTGTCTAATATTTCCCCGCCTACAAATGAATTGTATTAGTGCTAAGACTGATACAAGGGCTACTAGGAAACAGAATCGTGCTGGTGTGGTGTTGTATTTTCCCATATTGTAATCTAGTAATAAAATCAACTTATATGTTACTAATCTGACATTAATAGAATTGTCAAGACCCACGCTGTAAACAATTTCAGTATGTATTTTTTCTTCTGTTGTGCTCTTCCCTTTGGCAGCATGTTTTGCATTGATTCACTAGTATAATTAAATTTTCATCCTTTCTAGCGGGGAATACTATTCTTCCTGCAACCACAATGAATTTAGCGCACTGCAAATATGATACATCTAGGAGTGCTGGTTTAGCAAAATGCTTAAACTCAGAATTAAAAAAGATGAAGTTGGATATAAGTAACTTTCTTTATCTAGTGAACATCGCTAGCCCCATTACAAGACACACCTGAAGTCAAATGAGGTGTTTGAAAACATGAGTCTTCTTGCCACCACATTGATCACTGACTGAGAAGTATGTGTCTTGTTTAGCTGTGTTTGATTCAGCACTAACCCCACAGTCGGAAACAGTCTACACGTTCCTGTTCAGACCAGAAGGGATGAATCCATCTGTGTATTAGGAGTCATGCTTTCATCTGATGAGAGTGCCTCACATCAAAGAATGGGCATGCACAACTACCAAAGGGCTAATTAAGTGTACAAGCTCTCCAGTTATGGCAGAAGAAGGTATATTGGACTACCCATGCTATAGACAAAGGGTAAGATCAGAGTCATCAGCCACACCAGTAGAATCAGGACATGCATGTATTTCAGTACATGCATCACAGCATGGCCATCCATAGGCAGATGAACTAGACAGATGCTTAAGGTGCCATTCTAGCCAGAGGCACTTTTTCAT
>NC_056741.1:793355666-793428166 GCF_019279795.1 Protopterus annectens | reverse complement strand
ATATCACCAGAAAAGCAGCAAAAGCAACAGTGCATGAGATTTTAGATTTTAATTTATAATTATAATTTTCAAACCACCGCACTATGAAATAAAAGGCATAGCTGGAGGCCACTGTTGCCTTCACAGCTATGACTTGTATCTGTTGGAATGTTCTGTCATCAAATCCAAAACAAGGAGTTTTAGACTCTAAGAGTTTACATATATATTCAAGATCTATTGCTACAGGCTCAGTGAAGCTACCTTTATATGCCAGTGTTGGCCTGAGGCCTGAGGGGTGAGACTGTGCCCCTGTATTTTATGGGAGTTGTGGTTGACCAAATAAAATCAGAATAGCCACTCTTTTAGCATACAGGTAATCAAACAACTCATGAGAAAGTAATAGTAATTCATCCAGTTGGCAATTTAAATACTGATGCAAATTTATGAGACACTTTCAAATTATACAACTGATAAAATTAACATAATTTGCTCAACATATTTTTCATGATTCATAGTTACTATACTACCCGGCTTGTCGCTGTGACAGATTTTTAGTGATCTGTGTCTTTTGCAAGTATTGCAAAAAGTAAAGAGCTCCATGTTTAGATTTTCTTAAATTAAAAATGATACAAAACATCTGGCTTGTAATATGCATATCAATTCTTTCTCATAAGTAAGTTTGTTCAAATGCTGCTGATGTAAAATGTATGGGTGAAACTAACAAACTTGTTTTCTTAAAAGTGCATTTTTTATAATTGTTGCACTTTATTACTATCTATCTTCCCAGTGTGCATTTACACAATAATAGTGCCCAGAATAATTGTTCATTAACTAGATACAAAAGCAAGTCCTTTCGTAACTGAGTTAGCCCTCTTGAGGATACCTGGTACTGTGAAACATAAAAACTATAAGCAGGGTTACAGCAAGAGTGCACAGTCCTGTACATGGGCTTTGTGCAGTTTGCCATGACACATCACATTTACATAATTCAGAAAAAAGAATCTCCCTTATGTTAGACCACACACTTATGGACATTACTAACAGTGATATATTACTCAAATCGTTACACCCAGGACTTCCAGTTTTCTGACAGGATTCCCTGCAGTTTCAGAGTAGCTGGATCTTGAGGTGCTGAGCCATAGTTAGGTAAAATAGCACCATGGACAGTTCCCAAAATGGTGCCCTCCACCCAAATCAAAGTTTAGAAAAAAACTGAGAACCGAAAATAAAGGTCCCCTCGTACCTCACACTGCAGCAAAGAGCTGAAGCTAGCTCCTTGTTACAAGTACATACATTAACACACACGCACGCACGCATGCACATACATGCACACACACACACACACACACACACACACACACCAACACATGTTGCCTAACAGTGGCTGTTTAAGTGAATGCTGGTACTGCACTCCTTCCCATTTAGCAACTCATTTGCATTAACAATCATTCCCCCTAACAGTTTTCACCTGGGACAGCTGGCCCTTAGCCCTACCTATGAGCCTGTTGAACTGTTACCCTTGTGAGTCAAAAACTGAATAAAATCATTCCAAAAGAAATTGAAGAAATGGACGTGCTATGCACACAACTACAATGAAAGTATATAGTATCACTGGTTTGTAAGCTAGAGGCTTGTTGAAGGGGAAATGTTATTGTAAGTACTGTATTTTTTTTTTTCATTTTGAACCCCAAGTCAGTCCTACACTTTTGTGTTAATGACAGAGATGTAATAAAACTGGAGATAAACTCCAGGCTGAAGAAAGGATAGAAGCAGGCTTTGCAGGACTGGAAAGTGTCTAATATAAAACATTTTAAATTGCAATGAAAATATACAAGAATAATCTAGAAAGCAAAATACCTGAAATACTCATACTGGGGATCTAACAGTAAGCAAGCAACATGAGAAAATAATAAAAATGAGGGTGGAATATTGGTGTGCAAAGGATAAAGCATTGCTAATACAAAGGAAGAAGTTATTAGCTCATTGCTGTCTTCTGATTTCACCGTCAGTGTTCCTGCTTCATTCGCATTTTAAATTAAGATGAATTGCTCATCATAAACACTATACAAATCTTATTCCATACCTTTGTCAGCTCTGTGATATATATGGCTGACTACCTACTAACTTTCTGGAATACTAGCTCAGAATTAATTAACCATCTCCTATCTTGCAATCCTGAGGAAAAACCTGGAATTCACTTCCAGTCCCTGAACTCTTCATTTTTCTTGACATCCTTAGCCATGTTGATAATGGTTGCCATCTCTTTTCTAGTTTTCTCATATTTTTCCATCACCACTTTCCCCTCATTCTTTTAGCCTTAGGCTGGTTCTTCAACTGAACCTGTTGCAGTACACTTAACCTCTGCACCATTGGTGATCCAGCACACTTTTGTCACCTTTTCAATGCACCACATATAACTAGTCATCATTCTTAATAATATACCTCTGCTAAAGATGGAATTCCACTCAGATCTTCACAATACACTCACTTTATTTTATTTATTTATTTTATTTTATTTTACATTTGTTGACCGGGAAAGTCCGACTAGATACATGTCCATTTTCAGCGGAGGCCCGGGAAGAAAAGCTCCATACTATATACTACATACATATTACAAAAAAAAAAAAACTTTATAATATATACATATATATCACTTTTTTCCAATTTCCATACAGACTTACATTCTTTAAAAGGATATAACATCACTTGGTCACAGAATTTAATACAAAGCTATTGGATTATTAAACAAATAACTAAGATATAGTCACTTAGAGGCAAGAAGCCCTCAAAAGGCACACAGTGGAGGGGGTGGAAGTTAGGGCTAAAGCAAGGACATAGCCATCATGTTTTAAAGAATTGTATAAGATTTTTCATGAATTGGGGTAATGAGGGCTCAGATGTTAGGTCAGCAGGAAGTGAGTTCCATGTTTTGCCAAAAGAGTTGGCGAACAGAGCTTCTCCAGCTGAGTTATTAGTTCTGAAAGTGTAAACTAACATTTTATTGGAGGATCGGAGTGACTTGAGGTTCTGGTAGGGGATGATAAGGCTTTTAAGAACAGGAGTATATTTGGGCTGGTAGAGAGTCTTATGGGCAACAACTAGTTGGTTGACCTTAAGAAGGTTAGGTAGCTCAAGCCACCCAAGTTGATTAAGGTTGAGACAGTAGTGGGTTCTATAGGCTGTACCAGTGGCAAATCTGGCGATGTGATTATAGAAGCTAGTGTATTTGTTCAAGTCAGTTTTACTCAAGTTTGTGAATAATGGGGAGGCATAGAGGAGGGTAGAAAGTGGGTGAGTGCGGGCAATAACAGTCCTAGCTATGGAAGTTAGGAAGAGTTTAATCTTGTAGAGAGAGCCAAGTCTTTTATTAACTGTTATGTAAGTCAAACTTAAGGTTATTGTCAACAATTACACCTAGGAGCTTGGTCAAGGGATCTGGAGAAATAATGGTGCCGTTGTTAGATTTTTATGGTGAAGGTCAGTCCGGTGGACCTATGAGATGGGAAGAACAGCAGCAACTTAGTTTTGTTGGGATTTAAGATGAGACAGCAATTAAGAAGCCAATTTTCAACTGTATTAAAAGCATTTTGGGATAAAGACTGCAACTCTGTTGGGGATGTGGCCGACCATATAAGAGTCAGGCCATCCGCATATTGAATGCAGGTAGCATCCGGGATGACCTTGTGCAGGTCGTTAATAAATATATAAAATAGGAGGGGTCCTAAGATAGAGCCCTGGGGGACACCAAGAGTGATAGGTAGAAGGGTGGAGAGGTTATCCTTCCATAGGACTGCCTGTTGCCTACCACTCAGGTACGATTGGAACCATTGGATAGCTTGGGTGTCTAAGGAAATGTATTTCAATTTTTGTTTATGCAGCTTATGGTTTACCATGTCAAAGGCCTTGGAAAGGCCTAAAAAGATGGCTGAGGAAAATTTATTATTGTTTCAGTTTTGATTTATGATGTTAGTGAAGGAGAGAAGGGCAGTTGAGGTACTATGGTGTGGTCTAAACCCATGTTGAGTTTGTTAATGATAAGATAGTTCAGGAGTTGTCTATGGATACATTTTTCCATAATTTTGGCTAGTGGACACAGGATAGCTATGGGTCTGTAATTTGAGAGCTTAGTGGAGCTGCCTCCTTTATGGAGTGGGATAACATGGGATATCTTCCAGATGGAGGGGATAGAAGCTTCAGATATGGTTCTATTCATCAGGATGGATATTGGGTAGGTTACAGCATTGGCTGCTTTTTGTAAATACTCTGAAGGGAGTAGATCTGCAGATAGGGTAGTCGGTTTTAATGTTTTAATTAGTTTTCTGATAAATGATGTAGAGACTGGTTGAAAGTTAAAGGTAATTTGGGCACTGGATGTTATAGTAATTGGATTTGTGCATTTGTGGGATAGTTGGCTAGCTAGATGCTGGACAGTTTCTGTAAAGAAACTATTGAAGGTATTGGCAACCTCAGCTGGATGATTGTCATTAGAAGTTGAAGGGGTAGGGGTGGTGGATTGTCTTGGGTGGAGAAGTTTATTTATGCCTGCCCAAAAATTTGTGGGCTTATTTTGGTGTTTCTGTTGTAGGTGGCAATAATAGTTTTTTTTGTCAGTCATAACAGATTTTTTGTATTGTTCCTTGGCTGCCTACATCTAAGATGATCTGTAGGGGTTTTAGTGGTTCGCCAAGTGGCCTAGGCTTTATTTCTAAGTGAAATATTTTGTCTAGTTTCTGATGAAAGCCATGGGGCAGCTTTTGTTTTAGTTCTAATAGAACGTGCTGGTGCGTGAGTGAATAGTATGGCCAAGAATTTGTTATTAAAGTATTTTACAGCTTCTTCTAGTGGGAGATGTTTTAGGACTGACCAATTACACAGTTTAAGTTCATTTTAGAAATTAGTGAGGTTAAAGTTTTTCTTGTTCCTAAATGTTTTATAAGTGGGTTGGTTAAGGATGTCTGCCTTTTGTCTGATTATGTAGGTGAAAAAGTGATCACTTATATTGTCAGGCAGAGTCCCTGCTTTGTACATGTGGGGATGACTATTAATAAGTATCCAGTCTAAGGTAGTTTCTTTATTGTTGGGTTTAGTTATCCTAGTAGGGGAGGATATGACCTGTGTGAATCCGTAAAGGTTGGCATGATATGCAGGGGGTTCAGAGGAACAGGAGTACCAGTCTATGTTAAAGTCTCCAAGAACAACGGTTTCTTGGGAGTAGTTATTTGACAGCCAACATAGTATATCCTCTAAAAATTGTATGTTTTTACCTGGGGGAATATAGACACAGACAATGTATATGCATTTATTTTTATTGGTAAATAGCTTAGTAATAATGATTTCAGCCCTGTCAACTCGTAATGATAGTGGGGCGACATTGGACATCTCTAGTGTGGTTTTATAAAGAACAGCTACCCCACCTCCCTTCTTAGTGGTACAGTCAAGCTTAAATATGTTGTACCCTGGTGGCATAACCTCATTGTCTGAAGTGGATGGTTTTAGTCAGGTTTCAGTGAGACACAGAATATCCGGGGAAAGGTAATCAAGTAGGGCATGAAGATGCTGAACCTTATTATTTATGCTTCTAATGTTTAGATGGCTAACCAGGAGTGAGTTAGGAGGTTTGTTTAAAGTTTGAGTGTTTAGGGGAGAGGTGGTTCTGGGGGTACTTTAATCCTTCTCACTTTATATCAACTAACCTCCTAGTGAAATCCTGGAGGTAGTTGTCAGTCCTCTAGTAATAGCTTATCGAACCTGAATGGTATAGTTAAAAAATCACTGTACCGCCACAGAGTACCCACCCTAACATCCTCGATGTCCTCATCTGTAAGCACTGCAATGTTCAAAACACCCACTCCATTTGATAAAACTCAATCTTCTGGTCCAGATTGTCCACTTTTAAAGCAATCAGTGGTGTTTGTTTCCTGGTACAGAAGTGGCTGGAACTGATTGGATATTTCAGACTGCTGTAGGTGAGTTAAACATCCAGTCTTCCTCCTGGCTTACTCTTCTATTAATATGGCTAATTCTGTGAATTTTTCACTTGTTCCAGTAGCCTCAACAATCCCAGCATTGTCTTTACCTTTTGGCAATGGTACCCTGTGCCTAATGGCCTTCTCCCCCCCTTCCTTTCTTTCTGTTCTTTCTGTGTCCTTAGTTGTCAGTCAGTACTGTGTCATGTACTTCGATCTTGATGGACCAAACTGGTACACTACTTGCCCTTCTACTCAGGGGTATCACCTAAAAGACAAAAGTCTCATTCCTTGCAGTCCAGCCCTGTAAATCTGAAAGCTGTGGATTCTAGTCCTAAAATTGAAATTAAGGTTATGTATGAAACACTAACGTCTGAGTATAGGCTGTTCTAAAAGGAAATTTCACACAAATTTTCCAACATTTCTCCTTCTACAAAAGGCTGACATTGTTTATATTACTTACCTCACACTGAGACATCACTCAGATAATAATTGAGACTTTTGGCTTTTGTGTATATTATTTTATAAGGGCTTTATAAACACAAATTAGTCTTCTTTTCCTTTTCCCATCATGTCTTCCTCTATGCAGAGGATGGTAACCTGATTGCTGCAAGACTTGTTCATAGCCTAGTATTCACCTATGAACCTAATTGCCCTGAACAGCCATTTTAAGTTTAGCCAGTAACCCCAGGTCAGAATCAAACCCTGTACCTCGTGTGTATGAGATGAAAACGTAACTATTATGCCAAACCCACCTCTTTTCCTATTATCTAGTTTGATGAGCCACACCCCTTATTCTTAGTCATTATCAGCTTTCATTCTCCATCACACAAGCTTAGCTTGCCCTTATAAAAAGGACCCACAATAGGCAAGTGCTTTCTCCACACCCATACTTAATGGGTGTATAGGTTTGGCTATCATGATTGATCTACTAACCTTAAAAAGGCTCTCACTGCATTTTCCATGCATTAATGTCTTAGTAACTATATGTATATAAAACTTTTATGTTGTTTTACAAACTGCTTTCTTTAATGCTAGTAGATTGACAAAAATCTACCCCTCTCAGTATTGCTAATAATGATGTTCAATAAGAGAAGTCGTGTCCCAGTATTTGACAGCATGTTATATGCTCCAAACATGGAAGAGACTGCCCCTGGATAATCTAGAAGATACCACAAAGTGACAATTCATCTAGCTTGTTTGCCTACATTTTCATTTCTAACCCATTGATGTTTTAATGAATCTTTTTGCATTTCTGAGTAACATGTTTAGTTTTGATGCTGCAGAAGGTAGTGTTCCATTCAGTGACTGGGTGGATTACTGATACATGTACAGGAACTATTTATCTTAGCAGGTAGATGTCTGAAGCAGTTAGTCTTTTTTCAGCCATGGCCAATGTATTTATCATGCACAATAGAAATAATACATTGAAAATTAAACAGTTTACTTTAAATACAAAAAGGCAGCAAACATACAAATCAAAAAGGTAACAGCCATTTATATTATGATAATTCATTAGCCTGAATGATAATCATATTATATTAATTCATTAGCCTGAATGAAAACCACACATTTCTAGTAATCTACAAATCACTTCTACAACTCAGAGACAAGGCATGGCATTCCTGGAAAGCCCTTCCCCCTACCATAAACAGACAATATTACACCCAGCTATGCAACCTTGCCAAGCAAGCAATAGACATTCATAAATATCACCTGCTGAAGTCATACCAAGCCTCATTAATAAAATCACCCAGAAACTTCTGAGAAGAGGTCAGCCATCTTATAAGATGGAATAACTTTCTGTCCATGAATTCCACATCCTCTCAGCTTTCTCCCTCTGATTTCCTTTCTCACATCAGCAGCCTTCCTATCTCTTACTCAAGCCAATTCCAAATTGACTCTGCAACCCCTACCACCTTTCTTTACATCCCTCTTTTCTTCTGTAGAGCTATCACATACAAGGACACCTATTCACTGTTTGAAAAGATTAAACTTGATAACCCTCCCAGTACAGGCAACCTTCATCTATGGTTGAGCACTGAAGAGACCACATTGTACCTCCACTGGCACACCTAATATCTAGACAAATTCCATTGTAAAACCTATTCCTAAGAAACCTAGTCCCTCAGGCTTACAGCCTATTTCCATACTCCCTCCCCAAGTAAAAATTCTGGAAATTTGACTTTACTTGCAACTCACTCAGTACATCAACTAATACTACCCTCTTTCTAAAGGAAACATGGCTTCCGGTCTGGTCACAGTCCAAACACAGCTATCTGGGCACTCACTGGCATTCTTCTTAGATTGGCAAAAGATCTAATTGTCTAATTGTTGGAACCATTTTTATCGCCCTCACCAGAGCCTTTGATATGTTCAATCACATAATTGTCTTTGATCATCTCACTGAAAGAAGCCTTAGTGATGACATGCTGCCCTGGTTCCAAAATGACCTGTCTAGCTACTACCCCCTTCTCAGTGAATGTTTCCTTATCAGCCTCTTCAGGAGAAACCCTCTGCAGAAAGGCAGCTTCCAGTGATCTATTCTGTCACCTCTCCTTTTTCCATCTACAATAACAGACTCCATCTTGACTTACCATCTTCCTTTCCTGCTTTATGCTGATGATATGGGCCTTTTCTGCTAACCACTCTCTCTCCCTTCTCCTGAACGTAAACTTCAGGCCAATTTTCATGACCTTATTCAATGGGTCAGTGATAACTTTTTCTTAACTCCTCAATCAAAAACTGCTTTTTGATACTAGGCAAAATCTCACTACTATCTTTAGACCTCTACAAATCCTCAGTCATCATAATATCACTATTGAAAACATCACTACATTCAATTACCAAGGGATTTGGTTAGATCCATTCCTAAATTTCCATCTCCATCTACAATACACACATACATACATAAAAAGATATATAGATAAAGGTAGAGATACATCAAATCTCTCCTCTTCAGGTTAATAGGATCTCCCATTTGCTTGCTATAGGTAAAAGCATCTTACCGTCTCAGCTAGAATATGTTCTCCTTCTGACTGCTGCAGCCTCTAGAAGAAATGCATCCATCATTCAAAACATTCTAAGGAGGAGTTTGATGGCTTAAAGTGAATTGACTGGTGTTCCAGGAGCAGACAGTGTGAGTAAAAGTTTTATTCTTGAAGTTAGTCAGGGGTGGACAGCATTTTGGGTAAAAAATTTTGTAAATTACTGGGCAAGAGCCTATGCTGGCTCCCTGAGCTATTGATAATAGTTCTGCATTAACATGGTCATGCAGTAGATATTCTAGAAGTGCTGAGTAACCATAGAACTATAGATCATGCTTATCAGCTGGCACCAGTTCCTCCCCATGTTCACTGGGTCTGCCAGACCTGCTTTAGCCTTCCCCAGGCTAAAATCCAATCCACATCAAGGGCCAGTGATGAGGTCAAGGATACTGGTACAGCATCATACTGCTCCCAAGCAGCAGAGGCATAGCAAGGATGGGAATAAGGAAGCATCCAACTATAGTTTAAAAGGAGAAAAGACATTGGTCCTCAAGTCCAAGGAATCTGCCAGATTAGGGCATGCTCCTGGCAACAAAAATAGATAGCTACACCTCTGCCAAACAGTGTACCCTAGCTCCCCCCACATACACATGCACACACCATGGCAGCCTTGCAAGCTCCACAATTAACTGCTTGTGGGAGGTACATATGTGTGTTCATGCGAGTGCAACTTCCTGACTAACTGGTATGCAGCTTGCATAGCGCAGAGCTCACCAGGCTCATAATGCCGCTATTGCAATGAGCCTCAGTTGTCTCACCCCCCCACCCCCCAGGATGGGTGAGCCAGTGTGAGATGTTCACTCCCATCCTTCTCAACGTGGCTCCTCTAACACCTGTGCCACTATTTCAACATAGGTCATCTGGGGTGCAGAGAGGGCTTTATCTCTCTGTGTCATGTGGCCACTGGTGCTTGGTCATTCATTGAGCACAAAGTGCTGATGAATGCATCATTGATCGTCAGATAAATGGCTTTAGCTCTGATATTTTGCAACACTGAAATTACATTGAGCTTACAATAATATCCAGTGACCTGCGCAGACTAAACTCCAAAAGTGGCTACAGCCTTCTGAGTCATAGTGTTTTGACAAATTGCCAGTTCTTCAGAAATGTCAAGATGAAAAGGATGCCAATTAAAGGGATAAATAGGCTTATAACAGTATGTCATACCTCAAATTCAAATGAAATCTGGAATATTTTCTGATGTAGTGGCTAGTCCCTAAGTATCTTGGTGTATATTTAACAGAATCTTTACAGAACATGTAAAAAGTGATGTTACAAAAGCCAAGTAAAAATGTATTTATTTCCAATTGTATACTGAGATGGTCCAAATGAGTATAACTGCTCCTTTTCAGCACAGCCCTGGGAAGAAAAGCTTCAGAAAATAAAAATGGATATTACACAATAGTGAGTATGAGCATATAACATGAAGTGGAAGTCAAGTTAAACCATAGTAGGTATAAGGTTAGAATGTACATTGCAATGTAACAGCATTTCACGTCAGCATATTCAGTATTTGAACTTTGTAGGTAGAGAATAATAACAGCAGAATTAACAGCAGAGTATGTATTTACATATCTGCCATTGTACAGTATACACTTTTATTTTGCAGTTCACATAAAAATAAAAATATGGAACATGTGACTACATTAGCTGGGTAACACAGGACTCAGTAGATCAGGAAGGAGAGTTAGTTTGTGATAGTGATTAATTTCCATATGTATCATTCTTTGTACATTGCAACAAACCCTTCAAGAGATAATTAGATGGGTTTGGAAGACATATACACTGTACAGGCATGCTGAAACAGAGGAGGGTATTAAAAGACACACACAGAGAGATAGAGAGCGGGAGAGGGAGATTAGAGCTGATTATTGATATGACTTAATTTTTTTGGTCATTTTTACACAGTAAAAGATTGTTTTATTACCTTTGTCTGAAATATTTATTTATTTATTTATTTATTTATTTATTTTACATTTGTTAACCGGGCTAGTCTAACTGGATATATTTTCATTTTCAGTAGAGGCCCGGGGAGAAAAGCTCCACATAGAGATAAAAACAGTTAAATAGTATGCAAAAAAATGAGCAGAAATAAAATGAGGTGGGAATAGACAACTATACAGTATAACATCATAGGATTCAACATTCTCAAAATAAAAATGGAAACTTATTTCACAATATTTTAAATTTAGGTTAAAAAGAGAAAGTAAAAAAGAACAGAATATTCAAAATGAAAAGAGTGAGTAGATAGCTAGATATAGCTCAGCACTGTACTGTCCTACTGCCAAACCTATATTAATGTGTGGTTTTGAACTCCCTTAAGTGCACCAGTGTTAATAAACTTGGTGAACTTATGTCACAGACTTGTCTAACTAACAAATAACTCCTGCAAGTATAAGCATTGCTACAAAGCTCTTGCCTCACTCCATTCGCCTGTACCATGCTTGAAAGGTATGTAGCTCAAAGCTGGACATACGCTTTAGTACAGATAAAGTTTGACGTTCTATTAATGCAGTCTAGAGCATGCAGAAATGAGCTGTAATTACCTAGAGAAATCACTAACTACCCTGTGATTAAGCAAAAGGTCAAACAGCAAATCCTGGATATCAGCAGATTCTTATGTCCTGTTGTCATCTAATCTCTTGACATAGAGTTTATTAGTCAGTGATTGCACACATGCACTGATGTTGTGTAATTTACTGAACCTCAGGTCTGTAAGGCTGCACTGTGCTCAGAATATATAGATACATATATCACTATCATGCTACTATTTATTTACATATTTATTTTGCTCCCTGCCTCAGAAGTGACCATCAGGGTCCTCTTCCTCCACCTGCTGACTGCAGCCCATTCACTCATCCTAGAGACAAAAGTCGAGCAGTGGTCAGAGGGTTTTCACTTTAAGGCCCCAACTCCCACTAAACATGCCCAGTAGTGTACCCCATGGTTTAAGGGTTTACTATGCAACAGGCATAAATGAAAACATATAATTCACTTATAAGTGTTGTTCAAGGACTGCCCTGCCTCCCATGGGATCCCCAGTCTCCACAGAATGAGCTTCCCAGACATGTCTCACATCCTCTTCTGAAAGACAGGCAAGATGGCACGAAATTGTTACTCCTACCTTCCCTGAACCCAGTGATATTTGAGATCAGATATTTAATGCTTGTAGAAATACAAGGGAAAAAAAACATTAAATGAAGGCTGATGGCAAGATTTTGCTATAGCTACCACTCTAGAACAATTAATGTAATTTAACTCATAGTACAAGTCAGAAGTAGCAACAAATTAATCATGTCAGCTTTAACAGAATGGTATTTATTCATTATGTTATTATTATTAGACTCCATCTTATCCGGTCTCGCTGGGACTAGACCTTAGGCTGGATAAATGAATGGCTGGTTAATCAGAAAAAGCATGCAAAATAATATTTATAGCTTATAAATCAGCTAGAATAACATGATTTCTGTTAGTGTGCATTTTTCTGATGAATCTGAAGTCTAAAACTCAAATGTCTGTCATTATTCAGCCCAGAGGAGGCAGAAGTATTGTTCTTCTCTTTTGTTTTTTGCTAGAGTTACAGTAGAAATTTGATGGCCAGTTAAAGTGTAGGTCTATTAAAGAGAGGCCGGATAACAGGAAGTCTACTGTACCGGTTAATACAATGAGGGGCATTATTTTACTTATGTTTAACACCTACTGATATAAAATATAATATTTTTCATCAGATATGACCAAAACTACTGTAATGAAAATGAAAGAATGCAAAATGATATCTGATGTTAACAAAGTGTTAAATACTATGGCCACCTCAGTCAACGTAAGTAACGTAAGTCAACAAAACATGCCAGCAGTTATATCATAAATCACTCCCAGTTAAAGGAATTAATATATAGGATTTCTGAAGTTATTATTATTACTGTGAAATCAAAGTGAAAGCTGATATTTTAGTTTTCAATAACAGCTTGAGGCCACAAACAGCAATAAAACTATTATACTGCAAATTAGAAGAACTAGTGCTTAGGCATCCTATGTTTTAAATTAACGTTAATTAAAAAGACAAGACATATATCAATATAAGAAAACAGACCAATTTCTGGATCATTTCCAAGATTTTATTTTGAAAGGAAACATTTCTAACTTTAAATACTTTGCACTACACAAATATAAATAAAGAGTTAAAAAGAAAATATTTATTGCAGTACTGTTTATCATGGCATTTATTCTACTGTTTTCAGATAGTTTTGATTGCTTTCGCCCTCAGGCATTTCTGTTGGTGCATTGTAGTTCAGGTGGTATGTACAAATATAGTCCTTTTAATTAATGTTAACCTAGAAGGCAGGATGGCAAAGCACTGTTGCTTTTAATTTTTAATTTAATAAGTAACGTAATGAAGTGAAGTTTTATGGTTTTGGTTATTCTACAAGGGTGGTGCTGAATTCATCCTTAGAACAGAAGCTTGATGTTTGGTGTTTTCTAGTTGTTTTACCAGTAGCTAGCTCCATAGACAGTCTAACTTAAATTCAGTTTGTATGTCACAACCATCATAGAAACAGAGTATAATTTCTGTTAATTCTATTTGTTAGTGCACTACTCTCTTGAACCTGCCAGTCAGTCCTAAAAGGGAGCAGAATAACCAGGATGCCAGTTCCCCGCACACCCCCACCCCTTTACAAACAGAATTAATAAAAAATACAGTCTATTGTTGCTGGGATAAGGGCAGTTGTCACCAGGCATGAACACTTCCTTATAAAATTCTTGCAAGTGACTTAGATGGGGGTACATATTGTACAAGTATGCCTCATTTTTCAATAAAGTCCTTGCCAGCTGGACATATCTGTATCAAAATGAAGTAGCATATATCTAGACAGGAGAACATGCATTCTTCATCTCTGCTTAAAATTGGGTCCATTTTATACAATACTTTATACTAAATTGTGTTGAGTAATTATGCTACACTATAATATCCATAGTCCAGATCTTTGATTTTTCCTTATAGGCAATTGCAAAAATCAAGTCAGTAGCTTTCTTTCCTTTCCCAGTCTCCTAAAAACCCCTCCAGTACCTTGTATATTAATACTCTACAGGATTTGTTGCACTCATTTAAGTTAGATATACATATCAGGTAAATTTCAAGAAACATGATTCATGTATGCTGCTACATTGGATTATTATTATAGGCTATGGCTGAGGCTGAGAGCATCAGATTAGTCAACTTCCTTCAATGCATCCTGTAAAGTTTGGAAGGGCTTCTTTAAAGAAATACCATATTCCTTGCATCAGTTGACTTTAAAGTAGTATTCAGTTTTAGTCCAATGTTCTAGCATGACATAGGCAAATAGACCTTGTCTGTACCATTTAGTAAGGTTACGCTTATGGCAGGCTTTTACTTTGCAAGCATCTCACTATAATCACATCCTTGGTGTTTCGTCTTTTTTCCTGGCTGCAGGGGTTCTTCACAACTATTTAAAATATATCAGGTGTGAGAAATGCCATTTTATTCAAGGAAAAATACTTAAAAATGCATCTAGTTAGAGTCTTAACAGCAGGTATACCACAGAAATCCACTATACCACCTGACTTTTGCAAAAAGTTATCAAGAAAGTGCCCCCCTGTAAGCTTTTTACACATTATGACAAACAAAACAGAAAAGAAGAATTGGAAGAGTTTAAAAAAGAAGAATAAACTTGCCCCGGGATTCATGAACCTTGCGCCAGGCGCATGCATAGCGTAGGCGTTATAACGCCAAATATGGCCGCCGAGCAATTCAGGTACGATCCAATTCCACGTGCACTACCGGCATGCGCCAGATCTGCGCAGCCCCCGGCGTAGGTATGCTAAACACCCTATGTGCGGTGTGTCACCATGCAAATGAAGGCATATAGCGATTCACGAAGTGGTGCAGGCGTAGCATAAGCCCACGGCAATGTAAACCAAAAAAAAACGGTTTACATTTTCCCAAACATAACATCGGAGTAATGGAAGAGTGTCAGACCCAGGTATCACACTGTTAACATATGCCAATGGCGAAATACACAGACAATGGCAAAAGAAAATATGCACAACACGTAAATAACAACTTAAATGGCATGTCCACAGTAACTCACATCAGAACCGCAGGACATGTGTGTGGAAGGTGCAACATAATGAAATAATATAACAATGTTATAAAACAGCATCGTAATAGACACCAGGTTCACAGCATAATACACCATGGTATGCATGGAACGCCACAACCACGGTGCAAGGGTTGCCAAGGACTCGCGGCAGTCTTCGGCGTGGTAACTATGAATTAGTAGTCAATGCCATGCAAATGAGGCAGATAATACTGAATTGCAAATGCCCCGCCGGAGTAAGGTTGTACCAAACGGCGCAGCGGTAAAACACCGAGGAGTGGCTCAGAGGGAATACATGACATCTGCAGAGGGGTGTGCCACCGTAGCAGTAAGCACACTGGAGCACAGCAAACCTGGGCTGTACATCGCAAATCAAAGCTGCAGGACCAGGGTGTGGGGTAATAGTTTAGCTGAGAGCACACAATGCGCGCAAAAGTGCATGTGTACGAGGATGACAACGTTCCCGGAACCTAGTAATGTGACGCACGCCCCGCAAACAATATCGGAAACAGGAAGGTGATGTGAAGAATATAAGGAAATGCGGAAGAAGTGTAATTGGAGTACTAATGAGCAATCAACACTAATCAACCCACGAAGGCCAATCGACGGCAGCTGACAACTCTGCATGCAGAAACCTGCAAAACGGGATAGGAGAGGCATATGAATGCAAAGAAAGTAGGGGAGGTAGCAGATTGCAAAGATAGAAGACCTGACACAGCAGAGCAAAGCAGACTGGCAGCACAACGGCAGTAGCACACAAAATGCATGATATGCCATGTCCATGCAAGTACAAATGACAGTGCTCTGCAGGATGCATGCCAGAAAATGGTAGGTGCAATGTGCAGAAATAGTAAGGGAAGGTCGAAAGGTAATCCATGGCAGGCAAGAGTAATTCAACACCAAAGGCAACACCGTTGTAGTTCCATCGGTAAAACACGGAAGATAACCCTTAGATACCGCTGTACAAACACACCCTATGACATCATCGGTGTGCACAGCACAATAGTATAAAGTGTGAATGCACACAACACACAGCCATGTATTCCCAAATGCCGCACCATAGGTGTAAACACACGGGAAACTTTTAAAATATATATGTTGGGTGCTGCCATAGCTGTGATCCATCAGCATGTGTTAGAGACAGACGGTGTTGTGGAGGAGGATGCCGACAACCACCGCAGGCCTCGGAGGAGAAGGAGAGTGTTCAGACCAAGGGTAACCTACCAGGGGCTACATGACCTGGAGATAGTAGAGCGTTACAGGGTGGACAGGGACATGTTACAGCAAATAGTGGAGCTGTGCCGGCCATGCCTGAGAACAAGAAACAACAGAGGGGAATCCATCCCAGTGGACACAAAGGTATGTGTAAGCTTGCGAATACTGGCCACAGGTACCTTTCAAAGGCCAACTGGAGATATAATGGGCATCTCACAGGCATCAGCATCCAGGGTACTACACCAGTTCCTGGATGCCATGTTACCACATGCCAATGAGCATATATACTTCCCCAGATCTCAGGAGGATTTGGCTAGCAATATGCACCACTTCCACCATGTGGCACAATACCCGGAGGTACTGGGTGTGATAGACTGTATGCACATACAAATCAAGTCATCACCTGGCGAGCAGGGTAGATGCTACATAAACTGCAAGGGATTCCACTCCATCATTTGCCAGGTCATGTGCAATGCCCAGGGCATTATCATGGATGTGTGCGCTGGCAGCCCTGGAAGTTACCACGACTCCCATATCTGGCATGCCTCACAGCTGTATCAGGTATTTGTCAGGGGGGACATCCCACAAGGCCATCTCATGGGGGATGCTGGCTATGCACTGGAGCCGTGGATGATGACTCCCATCAGAAATGCACACACACACATGCAAGAACGCTGTAATGAGGCACATGCACAAACCAGAATAATCATAGAGCGTGTGTTCGGGATGCTGAAATCACGGTTCCGGTGCTTGGATACATCTGGTGGAGCCTTGCAGTACTCTCCAGGCACATGTGCCCACATATTCATAGTATGTGCCATGCTACATAATATGATCCTGCGAAAGCAGCTGCTGCAGGGACATAATGTGAAGGGCCACAAAGCCCACCACAATTGCCAAGGCCAGTCCAGGCACAGAGGGTTCCAGACCATGAACACACTGTGCCAGCCCCAGTAGGCAGACGGAGGCGTACCCAATATGCCTACGCCTTGGCAAAGAGGGAAATTATAGCACATACTCTGACAGCGTAGGCCCCATGGACTGACACCTCCCCACCTGCACACACAGTGAAATGGATGGCACACAAACATGACCACCTGTAAAGTGTAATGTATGGGTGGCCTTATGTGTGACTCCAACATAGGCAGCCCCCAAACACTGTAAACCCAACAGCCAGTGGAACATGTAACGCCAACACCTGAACAGTACGTGAGTCCTACAGCATATGGCATTGCTGTGTGCCTGCCACGTTCGCCGCAAGATGTATACATATATATATATATATATATATATATATATATATATATATATATATATATATATATATATATATATATATATATATATATATATATATATATATATATATACATATATCTATATATATATATATATAGATAAATATGTACACATATACATATATATAATACAGATAAGAAAGGGAAGCAGAGGGATATAAGGTGACTGAGATGTATCCAGCGATATCTGTACATAGTATAGATAGTGCAACGACATTCTCAACATCCGGGAGGTTCACAATAATAGGATACCGCCACCCATGGAACGTGTAACATACCGATATGCATAACCGCGAGGCTGAAAGACCGATAGAACACAGTACTGTAACAGTACATGCACGTATAATAGTATGATGATATGAAGGGAGAGGTAGTCACTGCTGCTGGTGTTGCGGTCCACGTAGGTGCTGTGTGCAACCATCCCCGTGAGTGCTGTAGTATGTTTACGTGTGCATTGAGGGTGCCGTGTGTGTCACTGTGTGAGTGTAATGTATGTGTGTCTGCAACATGTGTATGTTGGTGCCAAGGTAGAGGCAGTGCAGAATATTAGGTGTAGGCATACGGTACACTAGCCTCAGGCATATGTTCACTACTAGTCCCAGAGTAGTAGTGACAGCTGCACCCTGGCTAGGTGTGTCCCGACATAGAACGATACAAAGTGAATATGTTCCAGATGGTAGCACAGGAATATTCACCATAAGAAATGGAAAGGACGTATGTAATAGTCATTCCTGTATGTACGACACTGATATGTTACATGCAATATGATACGTTGGCAAAGTCACACAGCAATAGGTATGTTCCGTGGAAAAAAGTATGTGCTACCCCAGTACTGACCGTGGCCACGTGTTGGCCCGTAAACACCGCTGTGTGTTCCACAAGTGTCAAACAATCGATTCCCATTTGAATATGTGGCAACCACTGGCAAACAGGCTATGCCAACAACAGGACCACAATGACTGCAAATATCTGGGACAAATGACAAGGGATAGTTGTCACGTACACATAACTGCTGATATACCACATATGTTACGGAGGTATACATGCATCGAGCTCACCTGCAGACGATATCGAAACCACATAACAACAGCCCAACCTACAATCCCATAACAAAAGACCATTAACTGTTAACTCTCCAAGTAGGGATGGAGCACACAGACAACTATACTGTTTATGTAGAGATGCAAGGCCCACAAACCGTATCCGTGACGTATAACCACCGATATCCCCCACTGTAGATAATAAAGGAATAGAAACCGTAATAGCAGCACAAACATACAGTCAGTCAATGACATCTGCATAACCACAACATATCGCGTGGGAGACACAATGAAAGGCAGATGCATAATTGCATGCATTGTATAAAGGAAAACAACAGCCATGTTAGAGTTTTGAATGCAATACCCCGTTATCATTTGTCGGCAGGACAGGTACACCCACATGTTGAATCAAATACTACACCTGTCACACACAATCCACGGGTGACATGAATTCAAAATATACTTGTCCCTATGCATAGCAGATGCAGTTACACATAACATAACACAATACAGACCATCTCCACGAAGGTAGGGCAAATAGCCAACGCCCAGGTGGAGAATCGAATTATACCCCAGTATCGATGCGTAACTTCTGAATGGAGTAGATGCACAGGTGATATGCACGTAATTACTCATGTACACATAGCCGCTGATATACCACAGAAGTTACGGAGGTATACATGCAGCACGCTCACCTGCAGACGATATCGGAACCAATTAACAACAGCCCAACCTACACTCCCATAACAAAAGACTATTAACTGTTAACTCTCCAAGTAGGGATGGAGCACACAGACAACTATACTGTCTATGTAGAGATGCAAGGCCCACAAACTGTATCCATTACGTACAACCACCGATATCCCCCACCATAGATATTAAAGGAATACAAACCGTAATATCAGCGCAAACATACAGTCAGTCAATGACATCTGCATAACCACAACATATCGCGTGGGAGACACAATTAAAGGCGGATGCATAATTGCATGCGTTGTATAAAGGAAAACAACAGCCATGTTACAGTTTGGAATGCAATACACCGTTATCATTCGTCGGCAGGACAGGTACACCCACATGTTGAACCAAATACTACACCTGTCACACACAATCCACGGGTGACATGAATTCAAAATATACTTGTCCCTATGCATAGCAGTTGCAGTTACACATAACATAACACAATACAGACCATCTCCATGATGGTAGGGCAAATAGCCAACGCCCAGGTGGAGAATCCAATTATACCCCAGTATCGACGCGTAATTTCCAAATGGAGTAGATGCACAGGTGATATGCACGTAATTACTCACTGAGGAACAGCAATTGGTGGGATGGATTCACATGTTGCAGGTATCGACGTATATAAGGATGACTCTCAGTATATTCAAACCGTATGCTCATACTGAATCAGCGTTGTACTACCGAAAACGAAAGGAAACGGGAAAACAATAAACAGAATGAAACACCAACAAGATATGTAGAACACACGATATGTAAGTTTGTGTAACGCATGATCTGTATTAATAAGCTGTACTGTATGTGAATGGTGGTTGTAATTAATTACACTTGTCCGTAATGCAGAAAGTGGTGAAAGGTAGTTATGTAGTGATGTCTTGCTGAGCATACCAACGCTTGTAGACACCGTGTGTACAGCAGTGGGACATCATGTACACAGCAGAGACACCACAAGGAATGCTACAGGAGGGCATTAAAGAGAACAATGCCATACCACACGCTGTTGCTGGCAGTGGATGTCCAACAAGGAAGTGCCATAGCAGGGGATAGTACATGTATGTATACTGTCACAGCACGCATGTGTATGAGCATATACCGTTGATGACATATGTAAAGTGTGGCCAACGTGCAAGTATGCTCTGCATTAGGGGATACTATGTGAAATATGTGTAATGTATAGTTGTCTAGGTAGATATGACAGATATCATACACAGTATTATAGGCATATCATGCATAACACAGGTATCGCCTATTGGTATGTACAATAACAGGATACATATGGCCTGTAGGTATGGGACATAGTAGTAGCATGATAGCTACTCTAAATGGAAGGGACACCAAGTAACCATGCACAAAGGACTTGTAGTATCTGCACAGGTGCACAGTGGGCTACAATGCAGTCTGGCACGTCCATGTGTAAGCACATGTGCAGTGTACACAGTAGTGTCACCTCTCCATGGTAGTGTCCTGTGAACAGCAGAGGCAGGTGTCAACTGCACCTCTACACAGTACAGCTGCTGTGGTGATACCAGGACTACATTTGTCACTCAAACAGCAAGGGAGGTATCACATGAACAGTGCTACTGTGTGTCCCTGCGGGATGTACACAGGACCTATGTGCCACAGCATGGTGTGTGTTAGGTTTGTGGAAGTAACACAGAAGCACAGCCCATGCAGTGTGGTGTGTGTGCACATATCCAGGAGTATTTCGTTCACAGTGCCCACCGCAGATGTCATGTATGAGGAGTATATGCATCAATAATGTGGTGGACATGGGCCGTGTCAGAGCAGAAGACACCCCTGAGTATGTGGTATGCAGATGTGTACAGGTGTGTTGTCCGTATTACAGCCGCATATGTAAACTGTCGGAGCCCAGTAAACATCATGGCATGTCAATGTTGTGCCATGTAAAGCTGTAGCTGTTGTGGAAGGTACACCATAAATGTGGTATTGTACCCTTGACTGGGTGTAGATGTGTGTAGTTCACAGGTACAATGCCCACCTATGTACCAGCATCACACACAGTACAGATAGGTGTGGCCTTGCAGAAGGATATCCATGCCACAGAGGAATACGGTAACCACAGGACTGTGTGTGGCGTATGTGTATACTGCAACCATGTACAATGTGATATGTATGTAGGGGACCACTATCCATGTGATAGTCAGTGGGTGAATGATGTTATGCAAAGGTGATGTGCATGCACCATGTGTCATGCATCTTGATGCCATGATACTCATATGAAGTATCCATCACACTGACACCCATATGGTTGGTATCGGTATGAGCTGGTGGAGCAATAATGGTGTTTGGTATGTAGGTGTGGGAAATCTAGGCATGGACAGTACTCTGTGATAGCATGTACTGTATGTAAGCATATAGTGAACATGAGTGGCCCTATGACTGACGACTGTGTAATGCAATATGTACCTGACATGTAGTAGGTACTATGGTATTCTGGCACCACTGTGTGTACTGTCCATGAGCCACATAGCATAACATCCTGAGACACAGGTTATGATGTGCAGGTGGATGTGTATGTTGTCAATACCAGAATGTGGAATGGTGCTGAAAGGCAATGTGAGGACAACATATGATGTGTTGGCCTCCGTACCATCCTCAACTGCCCTAGCAACTGTATGACAGGTGCCCAGCATGTGTATGTGCCTTGCCGTGGCATTCACAAGCCCAACCCGGGTGCTAGGAAAGGACTGGAGGCCATCAATGTGTGGGAATCACGTTCCTGATGATGTGCCCCATTGCCATGCAGAATGGTCCAGTCAGGAGTGTATGACTATAGTCCCACTCGTGCAATGCAGTGCCACCCATGTGTAGTGCGAGAAATGCCGCTGTGCGGCTGTCAGGGTCCACAATGTCCGACAAAAGGCTAGCAGTGAATATAGTGGCCTGGTGTGGTGACATATACCGAACAGGTTGGTGGGACATTACAGCCAGGGACATTGGAAGGTGACATTGGGCCAGTGTCCCAGGACATATTGTGTGTATGTCAGTACTGTGTATGTGACCAGAGGGACACTATGATGTTCATGTACGGATTGCGACCCTGTAGTGAGTGAGAGGGTGTGCTGTCGGTATGTACACCATCGCCTGGCACGTTGCCAACATTACCTCGGTCTGCAATGCTTGGTTGACTATTGTATGTGACATCAGATGTGGATGTTGCCAAAGAATACTGACATACCACCACAATGCCTGAGGCCCCACACCGCCATGTGCGGCAGTCATGTGTAGGTAGCTAGCCTTGGAGTATGTGATGATGGACCTTGAGGACCCACCATGGCTGACAAGTGATGCACCCCACACATGTGAATGTACACCACTGTGCAACAGCCTGTACTTGTGGTTGTACATCATATGTGCATGGAACATGACCACCACAGTGGCGTCTGTGAACTGGTCAGTACCACCATGTCTCTATGTGGAATAGCATGATTCCTGCAATTGTGTACATGCTACTGAAGCACACAGTGGTATGTGTCAGCATATGTATGTGTAGTGTCCATCTGCTCGGGTGTCATGATGTTAACAGCTGCTGTCAGCAGATGTCTGTAGTAGTTGTTGTAGTACACATGTTCCGTGTATGCTGTGATGGGTGTGTTTCCAGGGTGTGGCTAGCAAGGCCATGTAGCATATGTGTGGAACCCACCAAAGAGGGGATAACCCCAGGTGTGACACACCAGTCACATGGAGGTAGTGTTCATGCTAAGGGTAGTGTAGGTATGGTATGTGTTGTGTATTGTGTCATCCAGCTGAGCGGAGTGCATGACTCAAGCATGTGTACATACATGGGTGTCTATCCCAGGGAAGTGTGGGTTACAGTCAGCACACAGCAGTAGTAGCTGTCTGAGGCCCAATGTACACTATAACATCACAGACGGTATGTAACCTGTGGTGTACAATGTCGACTCTGTCACGTGTTACAATGTGTATAGCGGTCACAAACACGGTTATCTGCACATGGAGCACCAATGATGCATTGTGCTAAGCAACTATCCAGGATGTGTGCAAAACACTGTGTGATGTGTGAACCCCTCATCTGTGGGTGTTCCGGTCCAGGTATGTGCCTGGAAGGTACGGTCCGTGTACAATCCGTAATCACAGGTGTTCTGTGCAGAGCATGGAGGCAGGTCCCAGTCACTGCAGAGATATGTGAGCGGTGCAATAGTGTGTGTGTGCCTCGCATGTGTGCATCACAGTGGAAGATGCAAACATTGTTCCACATGACCCCATGTCGTGCCTGCCAGTTACAGCCCTGCTGGTGACAGTTATGTGAAACTGCCAGAGAGGCAGTATAGCATGTGAAGATGTACATGTGTGCTCTACACCCCAGGCCGATGGCTGCAGGTCATGCGTGCCACAGCATTGTGTTTGACCTGGACTGTCATAGCGGGCAGATACCACATGCCTGTACAATAACAGCAGGAGCATAGGCAACTGTTGCAGTGATACAGTAGGTCAATGTACAGTGTTCCTGTGTCCAGACCACTGCTGAATGTACACCATGGCTAGACACACACCCAGAGGGCTATAACACCGGGAAGCCATTGCATGTCCCAGTACACATAGTCTGTGTATTGCCATCACAGGGCAGTCACAATAACATGATGTATGAGAGATATATTGTACCAGGTGATGTCTCATGTGTGCTTATGTTGAGTTGCAGAGGTGTTCACCCGTCCGCAACATCTCAGTGCATGATGCCTTGTGTAACATGATGTGTGGAACTGCATTGTGATTCACAACAGAGTCATCCGTGACTGGTGTGTTGTGAATGTTGTAACCCATGAGTCTGCGGGATATACACTGGTGATGTTGGCTGCCATGCTGGGGGCCACCAGTGGTGCCTACAGTGGTTATACAGACATATTGCATACGTTGTTCTTGCAAGAACGTCCATTGTTGTAGACAATGTGGTACTACGTGATGGTAGGTGTGTGATGTGAATGTTACACATCCAGACATGACCGTCAGGTGCAGTCATGGTTGTCGACAGCATCACCCCCATCCACAGCTGTCAGCACCCTGTCCCCAGAATGGGTAACAGTAGCCCTCGTACTGTGTGACTAATGTGCAGATCGTAGAACACCTACTACTGGCTGACTAACAGTGTCAACTAGGAAGGGTATATGATGGCTGAAATACACTGCTCTAATGTATAAATATGATATCCCAATGAATTACTATGATTCCCATCTAGTAAGCCATGGCTGGCATGTAAACCGTGTACAACAATGAATGTGTGACAGACCCTTCCAATGTGGAACCTTGATGAACATGCACCTGTTAGAACACCAAATGAGGTGCGTTGCATGTAATGATGTACAACTGACAGCTATGGGCACAGCATGGATGCAGAAGCACATCTCCCACAGGCAGTACCGCTGTACGTTGGTACGGGAGCATTGCACAAGTACATGTGACAGTTGCTGTATTGCCACATGTACGACATATCCGTCATATAGGGGTAGCACTGGCACGTGATGGTTGGACATGCCTGTACATACGACCATGTCCCACAGGATATGTGTGTTAAGTGTGTACAACACCTGATGTACCTTGAGCAAGCTGCGAAGTGTATGACTGCCAGCGTACCTGTGTGACATGTTGTGCAATGGGTGCAAAGGTAATCAGTAGCACATTACATGCTCACATGTCCTGCACAGGTGCATAGCTTGACCGTACAATACAAATAGGGTGTTGGATAACAGCAACCCACAAGCGGTGATGAGTAAGGCTGGCAAGGAACTATCACCTTTCCAGGTAAGGTGTGCATGTCCATGACACATTAGCACCTGAGATGTTAGCAGTACAGCTGTACAGGGCGGCATGTATATTTGATTACAAATACCTTTGCGTGTTCCACCAGTGGCCTGTTGACAGACAGACATCAACACAATGTGCAGCATTGACATGTGCACAGCACATCACTGCTGGCTACAGTAGAACAGGGTTAATGTGTTGACATGTGCACAGAACATCAGTGCCAGCTACAGTCAAACACGGTATGTGTTGAACACCACCATCATTGTAGCCCATGCCACAGAGAGAAATGTTATGCATCTGTGTATGAACATCTGGGAATGGACCTGACCTAGCAGTATAGCTGTGTCAGTGTTGCGAACAACATACTGAATGGGCTGTGTGTGTGAGGTGTGTGTCATAAGTGTACGGTCTGATGGATGATACCAGCATTGCCACCGCTATGTGAACATCCCCGTCCCCATAAATGAATACCTAGGCTGTGCCCAACACCATGGTCACTGTGGAAGGGATGGTGCTGTGCGGTGCACCCGCCGACATGGTGGTGACAGCAGGCACTGGATGTAGACATATGAGGTACCCATGTCAGGTCGGGTACCATCCATGTGCACGGGATATCACCGTGCGGGCATATACAGCACTGTGTTGAACAATAGTAGAGCACATAGCACCTGTCAGGGGTAATGTTTATGCATGGATGTGCAATACCAGCATGCACAATACACACCCCTACCATGCAGCATGCTGCCTACCTTGCAGAAGGACATTGTCCACACCATGATGATGGACATGCGACATGTCCATATACCCATATAAATGACATATGGAATGGACAGCCACCGTCCTAATACTGGTATTCCACAGGCTGGACACATCCCTGTGCCATATATGTGATATACCCTGCCATACCATGCAACCCTATCCATCAAGGCTGCACGTGTCGTCACAGTCATACATGGTGCAATGGCCACATGGTACATGCACTATCAACTGACTGGATCAGTAATGTGGCACTGATGCACCCTGTGGTGTCACAATTGCTGTGTGACAGCGTGTACAACGTGCGCGCACATGCTATGTTTGCCCATCCCTGCAAATGTCATATGAATAGACATTGTCCCATGTGTATCACATGTGCAATACAGGCGAGCCGTGGCAGGATGTTCAACACCCGTACAGTGCTGAGTAGATGTATATGGCAAAACACATGCATGTACAGGTGTCCATGTGTATGTGTGCAGTGTCACTGCTGACGTCCATAACAGCTGCATCTGATGCTATGTGACATATACACAGCATCCAGGTGAACAGTAGTACTGTGGACACATCGGGCCAAGTGCAGATTGGTAAGAACACAGGTGCAGGCAAGTACACATGTCCACAGCAAGTTACCATCTACATGGAGTATGTACACTGTGATGAGTTGACACAGATATATGATATCCACTGCATAACGGTGTGACAGGTGTGACAGCAACACATCAGCTGTGTCAGTGTCATGATGCTTCTCAAAGATTACTGTGCAGATGTCGTACATGTCATAGCAATGTATGTTCAGCGGTATGCCAGTACATCAGTGTGAATGTGACCTGTCACCATCATTATGTCTTACAGATAATGCCACGTTCACGGCTCCCAGCCTTCAGCCACCAGGAGGATGATGTCATCATACCAGTGCTCCATGACAACTATCACGTGCTGTTCAGCCATGTGCCACAGCATGCTCAGCAGCGGGATGACCTGTGGCAGGATATACGCAGGAGGGTGAATTACGTGGGTGGCAACAACCGCACCTACCAGCAGGTACGCAGACACTGCACGGACCTGATACGGCATGCGAAACAGCGTGCCACTGCAATCGCCAGAGAACAAGGTGGAACAGGTGGTGGGCCACCAACCCAGCCCCCACTCACACACACAGAGGAGCTACTGGCCAGTCTGGGGACACCCAGGGAACAGCATGCGGAAACACTAGCCGCCATCGTGGAGGTGGGTGTCTCCCAACCAATGAGCCTGGAGTTGCCTGGTAAGTCAGTCCTGCATATGAGTATGATATCCACTGTAGTTGCAGGTGTCACTGTACATCATGTAAAGTAACAACACATGCCAGGTATATGGGCACACAAGCTGCATACTACAGTATGCTACGTTGTGTATGCAGATGTGTGCATACCATATGCTATCACACAGGTACATGTGTTCACATGCACAGTGCGAACTGTGGCTGTCATACAGTCATGGATAATGTTTATACTGTTGTGTCGCCCCTATACAGGTACCTCTGGTGTGTCGCACAGACATGGGTCCATCGCAGGTGAGACTGTTGTCAGTATCAGGCATGTTACAGTGTAGAGTTATTTGCCATGTGGCCAGGTATAACATGCACAGCCGGGTTTTGTTCCAGTCATGTTATACAGGTTGCACCACCAGACACACACACATGCCGCCCATGTGCAATAGATACACCGTTAGTATACACCAGCATGAAACCACAGTACCTGTCAATGTGATATGTGCAGTCAGCTATGCATACAACGGTGGAGGTGTTCTACAATGGATGCATATGTAGTATGCATTGGAACAACATTTGTGGTACGCACACAGTACCACACAGTGAGCAGTGATCTGGGCAGCACACAGTTGTCACCATTGTGACATATGCCCCTGCATTGTGTGCACACATTGCGACACACCACCCGACATGTCCCAAGCTTGTGGTGTTCTGTCCGCAATATTGTCACACCATCACATGACCTACACCCGACATAACACACATCCACACTGTTGTCGGCATAGCCCTGTGGATTGTGACACCTCTGACATGTATGGGTGTATGTCACATGGGACACCACAGACATGTGTACAAGATGCCCATCACGCACAATTGTCCAACAACCGTTCACACATGGCCATGGGTGATAGCCTCAGGCATGTTGCCACACAGTACGTCTGATGTGGATAGACCCCGTTGCACATTGTCCACACATAGTGCAATCATAGCCATAGTGGACCACTTGTACATTTGATGTGTTACACCGACAACCGAATGCCTGTCTGCAGCCACCGGAGATGTCACCGATGTCTACCATATACGATCTGTGGAACAGCATGACTGTGTTGCAGTCATGGCAATGCAATGCGTCCATGTTATGCATTGCACAGCAACATACATGCATCATGTTGCCATGCAATGGCACAGTGCCTGTACTCCACACTGTATAGCTATGTACACGGCTCACACTAACCACACCTGCACATACACATTTGCTAAACATGCATTCTATCTGTAGGCTGTACACACAACACTGCACTGTGAGGCCCATTATGATGCTGTGCATGTGCCAGGACACCATTGTGTCAAACATGTATACATGTTACTGCACATGTCAGCGGATTACATGTCAAGGTAACGTCAGCCATGTGTACTGTTAACCTGTTTGTGGCCACATGGTGTATCACGGTGATGCATGCAAATTACCATGATTGTGTGTACTGCATGCCTACTGATATGACACCTGCTTGATGTAGTGTGCACCCCAGGGTGGTATGCATACTAACACTATTAATGTCTGAGCTGCATTCCTTGTGCTGTAGTGCAGGAATGCTGCATGCCATCTGAAATATCACATGCATGGTGTGTCTGTGTGTGTCTGTGTGTGTCTGTGTGTGTGTGTCTGTGTGTAATGTACCTTACAGTATGTCTTTGCATTCACAGGTGGTGTAGGTGTGTTACCCTCCTGCGGTCCATCTGATGTTAGTGTCCCCACAGATACTAGCGGTGATGACCATATGCATGAGGTACAGGCAGGGTTATCAGGGGCAGAATCTGTGCCATTGGTTACCATCCCACCTATGTCCCCCTCTTCCCCGCACATGGTTCTGATGCCAACACATACCACATCACCGTTGCCCATAGAGGAAGGACAGTCAGCGTCTGTTGGCATTGAACAGGAATGTGTGGTGGCTACAGAAGGTGTGACTACACAACATGTTGCCAGTGTAATGACTGGTGATGTGCCACACAGGCATGTGGCTGGTGCTGCTCATAGGAGGACCTCTGGCAGACATGCACCTGCAGCACAGGGCGCAGCAGCTGGTATCCCCATACGCATGTTCCAGACTGTAATGGCAGCACAGGCACGTGCAGAACGGCAGAACCAAGAAGGGCAGAGGCTGCAGAGGGCTGCAATCCGTACCCTGAATGACAACATCTAGTCATTGGCAAATGCTCAGCAGCAGATTGCTAATGTACTGGATAGGCGATTAGGTGAAATGGTTAGAATCCTCGACCGAGGCATGGCAATTCGCGAGCGTGAGCTGTCTGTGCTGGAACATCTGGTAGGGGTGAGGCGTAGGATACATGGGCGTAGGCCAGCAACACCACCTAGTGTAGGTCGACGTGTGCGTGCCACCTCTCATGCCCACTCACATAGTGCCGGTAGCAGTAGCAGTGCAGCTGGTGCTGCACCGTCCACACCAGGACACAGCAGGCCATGTGGATGTGGCCCTGGCCGGTCCCATCGTGGACACGGTTCCAGCGGACATGTGTCATCGGACAGTAGCCACTCTGTACCTCCACCCGGTAGTGCCCGTGCAACCCCAGGCAGGCACAGGTCACATGGCCATGGACAGACACAGTGAGCTGTACAACCTGCACTGTACAGTCTGGGGCTGTCAATTATACCCCGTGTAGGCATCACATATGGCTGAACTGTGTACACACATACCCACACACAGCAGACACAACTGTAGGGCTCCACCACATCCACATGCATTCTGCACAGACATGTCCAGTAAACCCACCGGCCCTTACACACACACATGATGTTATCCATTGGTGCAGCCTATGCCCCTGGCAAACATATCACCCTGTGCATATGATGAAGCCTCTGCCACATCCCTGTCATCCACACCATCGGTGCAGGGTTATGCAAGTATATTCTGATGCACAGGGTGGACAGAATAGTGAGAGGTGTATGTGATACCTGTGTATGCATAGCGTGGGATGTGTATGTTGCAGTGGTTGTGTATGAATACTGACAGATGCGTATGTGATACCTGTGTATGCATAGCGTGGGATGTGTATGTTGCAGTGGTTGTGTATGAATACTGACAGATCATTATGTGATACCTGTGTATGCATAGCGTGGGATGTGTATGTTGCAGTGGTTGTGTATGAATACTGACAGATGCATATGTGATACCTGTGTACGCATAGCGTGGGATGTGTATGTTGCAGTGGTTGTGTATGAATACTGACAGATGCGTATGTGATACCTGTGTATGCATAGCGTGGGATGTGTATGTTGCAGTGGTTGTGTATGAATACTGACAGATGCATATGTGATACCTGTGTATGCATAGCGTGGGATGTGTATGTTGCAGTGGTTGTGTATGAATACTGACAGATGCGTATGTGATACCTGTGTATGCATAGCATGGGATGTGTATGTTGCAGTGGTTGTGTATGAATACTGACAGATGCGTATGTGACGTGGGTTGTGTACTGTCAACATGCAGCAGACATACCATGTAGTGCAGGTGCAGCATGCATTGTGATGTGTTCATGGTATGTGTGATGGTTACATGTGTAGCACCATGTTGGTTCTGATACCCTGAATCCCTCCTATGGTGTACTCGCATGTGCCTACAGGGAGCACCGTTATCGGTCCCCCACGTGTAGCTGTGGATTACTCACAGGCACATCTGGCAATATCAGCATACTATATGTACCCGCAACCTGCCTGGACACCTACATGACACACATGTCCGCACATATACTGCACCTGACGCATGTGGTCGGTGCCACAGGCTACAGTGGACAGAGACATCACATACATAGCAGGACACACTACAGGTATGGTGACATGGTGCAGGTGTCATACACAGCGTGATGGCCACTGACTTCAGGTGTCACCTGTCAGCTCTGGGGCATGCTGTGCAGCAGTAGGACCCTGTAACAGTACAGGAACATGGTCTCAATCACGGGGTGTACACCACTATGACGCACACCCCATAGTGTGCAGATGGGGACACCTGCCTGTGTGGTCAGCACACTCACAATACTATGCACCCACACGCCATGTCACAGGAAGTGGACTTGCACAGGTAGACAGTATGGCTCACACCTATGGCATCGACAGGGTTGTGCAATGCAGCACCATTATGGGATAGTCACCATGTGTGGTACGTGTTCGTTCACAACAGTATATTAGCATACACCCTCACACCAAACAGCAGACATACAAACATGTAGACACACACACATTGTGGTGACCACACATGTGTACACAGAGAGACAACGTGTTGCATGTACTGCACCATCCAAATGCATGCTCCCCACACTGAGGTATATATAGATCTCTACTATGGTGTACAGGGATGTGTAGCACATGGGACATATTCCCCCCGATATGTGGCATACATGGGCACACAGTCATGCACACATGTCAGTGCTGAGAATACTACACCCGCCATATGATACGTGTGCAGGCATGCAGCGGTATGTAGTGCATTATGTGTACCAACACTGTATCCAGCAGATGTGCTGATATATGCACTTGGGGGTGGTAGGTGTTACAGTTGCCATGTGACATACAGTCGATAACACCTGACCGCTGGGTATGCATTATGTCAGCACTGTCATGTAACAGCGACATAGCATACTGTATGCACATGGCAGGGTAGGATGGTGTGTGACACAACTGTGAGCCACCACCTGCACACATGCATGCAGACAGGTGTTTAAACACATTATGTACACACATACCTCCATACGTGCTGTTTCTATGCCACCATATAACGGCTCCTATGATGGGTATGCATGTGGTAGGTTGTTGCAACTATGTTATGGACATCGGCCACTGCTCATGCATGGCTGCTCCATGCACAGTACACATGTCACATATGTCTCTTGTTGCCATGTGTGTATGCATTGCTACTTTTTGACATGTGTGTTGACATACATACAACATGGACTGTGGTATGATATCACAGCTGTCACAGGCGAACAATACAAGGGTATGTGTCCCAGTCAACACTGCTACACCCTGTAGTGGGAGCATTCCACAGACATGGGTCCACCTTCCATTCGTGTGTGTAGCACTGCGTACGCCAGTGTTATGCATGTGGTACATCACAGACTTTGTATGTGTCATGTGTGCAGTCCATGCACACATCCAGACAATCACATGTATGACATATCCAGACATTTGTTCATTGTGGTACAGCAGCAGTCATGTGTCACAGCTGTGTCAGGGCCGTGGTATGTGTGGAGCCGACCTGTCCATGTATACTGATATGGGTGGACTACATCACACATGCTGGATCATTGTTAGTACATGTGTACTCTGCACAACTGGTGTACACTGCTATACAGACCTGTGGACATATGTCACATGCTGTTGGACCGTGAGGCTTACTGCTGCACCGATGACATGGTGCTGGCATGACAGCTAAGGTGTTAACTGCAGTGTGTACATGTTTGACCTGCACCCGTGACCCCTGTGATGTCATCTGTGTGTGTATGAGTAACTGCATGTGTGACCACCCTGTGCATATGGACAGGTTTACCTTACTGTGACCTGCTGTGTGTACACTCCGTCTGCATGCTGGACGGCACATAGCAAATGCTAAGTGTGTGAGCATGCCCAGTAAGCAGTTGTGTAGATGGACACACTGTACATTGCACACTGCGCCCTTCTGTGATTATTCCCCGTGTGCATGCATGTTTCCCCTTTGCAACTGCTAAGTGTGTGAGCATGCCCAGTTTGCTGTTGTGTAGGTGGACACACAGTACATTCCGCACTCTGCCCTTCCATGATTACACTCCACGTGTATGCCTTCTGTGTGTACACTCCGTCTGCATGCTGGACGGCCCTTCTGTGATTATACCCCGTGTGCATGCATGTTTCCCCTTTGCAACTGCTAAGTGTGTGAGCATGCCCAGTTTGCTGTTGTGTAGGTGGACACACAGTACATTCCACACTCTGCCCTTCCATGATTACACTCCATGTGTATGCCTTCTGTGTGTACACTCCATCTGCATGCTGGACGGCGCTGGATGGCCCTTCTGTGATTATACCCCGTGTGCATGCATGTTTCCCCTTTGCAACTGCTAAGTGTGTGGGCATGCCCAGTTTGCTGTTGTGTAGGTGGACACACAGTACATTCTACACTCTGCCCTTCCATGATTACACTCCATGTGTATGCCTTCTGTGTGTACACTCCGTCTGCATGCTGGACGGCACATAGCAAATGCTAAGTGTGTGAGCATGCCCAGTAAGCAGTTGTGTAGATGGACACACTGTACATTGCACACTGCGCCCTTCTGTGATTATTCCCCGTGTGCATGCATGTTTCCCCTTTGCAACTGCTAAGTGTGTGAGCATGCCCAGTTTGCTGTTGTGTAGGTGGACACACAGTACATTCCGCACTCTGCCCTTCCATGATTACACTCCACGTGTATGCCTTCTGTGTGTACACTCCGTCTGCATGCTGGACGGCCCTTCTGTGATTATACCCCGTGTGCATGCATGTTTCCCCTTTGCAACTGCTAAGTGTGTGAGCATGCCCAGTTTGCTGTTGTGTAGGTGGACACACAGTACATTCCACACTCTGCCCTTCCATGATTACACTCCATGTGTATGCCTTCTGTGTGTACACTCCATCTGCATGCTGGACGGCGCTGGATGGCCCTTCTGTGATTATACCCCGTGTGCATGCATGTTTCCCCTTTGCAACTGCTAAGTGTGTGGGCATGCCCAGTTTGCTGTTGTGTAGGTGGACACACAGTACATTCTACACTCTGCCCTTCCATGATTACACTCCATGTGTATGCCTTCTGTGTGTACACTCCGTCTGCATGCTGGTCGGCCCTTCTGTGATTAAACCCCGTGTGCATGCATGTTTCCCCTTTGCAACTGCTAAGTGTGTGAGCATGCCCAGTTTGCTGTTGTGTAGGTGGACACACAGTACATTCCACACTCTGCCCTTCCATGATTACACTCCATGTGTATGCCTTCTGTGTGTACACTCCATCTGCATGCTGGACGGCGCTGGACGGCCCTTCTGTGATTATACCCTGTGTGCATGCATGTTTCCCCTTTGCAACTGCTAAGTGTGTGAGCATGCCCAGTTTGCTGTTGTGTAGGTGGACACACAGTACATTCCACACTCTGCCCTTCCATGATTACACTACATGTGTATGCCTTCTGTGTGTACACTCCGTCTGCATGCTGGACGGCGCTGGACGACCCTTCTGTGATTATACCCCGTGTGCATGCATGTTTCCCCTTTGCAACTGCTAAGTGTGTGAGCATGCCCAGTTTGCTGTTGTGTAGGTGGACACACAGTACATTCCACACTCTGCCCTTCCATGATTACACTCCATGTGTATGCCTTCTGTGTGTACACTCCGTCTGCATGCTGGACGGCCCTTCTGTGATTAAACCCCGTGTGCATGCATGTTTCCCCTTTGCAACTGCTAAGTGTGTGAGCATGCCCAGTTTGCTGTTGTGTAGGTGGACACACAGTACATTCCATACTCTGCCCTTCCATGATTACACTCCATGTGTATGCCTTCTGTGTGTACACTCCATCTGCATGCTGGACGGTGCTGGACGGCCCTTCTGTGATTATACCCCGTGTGCATGCATGTTTCCCCTTTGCAACTGCTAAGTGTGTGAGCATGCCCAGTTTGCTGTTGTGTAGGTGGACACACAGTACATTCCACACTCTGCCCTTCCATGATTACACTCCATGTGTATGCCTTCTGTGTGTACACTCCGTCTGCATGCTGGACGGCCCTTCTGTGATTATACCCTGTGTGCATGCATGTTTCCCCTTTGCAACTGCTAAGTGTGTGAGCATGCCCAGTTTGCTGTTGTGTAGGTGGACACACAGTACATTCCACACTCTGCCCTTCCATGATTACACTCTATGTGTATGCCTTCTGTGTGTACACTCCGTCTGCATGCTGGACGGCGCGTAGCAAATGCTAAGTGTGTGAGCATGCCCAGTAAGCAGTTGTGTAGATGGACACACAGTACATTGCACACTGCGCTCTTCTGTGATTATACCCCGTGTGCATGTATGTTTCCCCTTAGCAAACGCTAAGTGTGTGAGCATGCCCGGTTTGCTGTTGTGTGGGTGGACACACAGTACGTTCCACACTCTGCCCTTTCATGATTACACTCCATGTGTATGCATGTTTGCACTTTGCAAAGGCTAAGTGTGTGAGCATGCCCAGTACGCCAGTCATGGACACACAGTACATTCGGTACCGACGTCTGATACTAGGCATGTAGCCATGGCCGTTGACATCCTGCATAGCCATGGTGGCCATCCAGGCGAATTATATGTAGTTGCTATGCCACAATGGATGCCTACATCAAACACGCTGGTTGCTCTCTCAAAGGGTGTACTGTCTGTGGTGCAGCCCGTATCCATTTCATGATGTAGTGCTCCGTAGATAGTATTCCCAAGTGCAGCACTGCCGTGTTACTGTACATCCACCTTGGGATAGTAACGTGCTGTGTGACTGCTCACCCTGTATTCATTCCCTATCAGCATCCTTGCCTTTGCGGATGATATCACCCACCTAGGAGTATGCCTCTGACAGTGCTATGCTCAGTAATCTTGGTAGCACGTTCTGTAAATGCATCATGCTGTAGTGTGTTCATGTAGGAAGGTGTAGGTTCAACTTCTGGCCCTTCCAAGTGCGTGTGTATGTGTGTGTGCGTTTCCAGCTGCCACTGGAGACAGTGATGCTTTTAGATGCCTCACAACACATACATTTGCTATTGGCGTCTATTCCTTTGCGGATGATGTCACCCACCTAGAAGCATGCCTCAGACAGTGCTGTGCTCAGTAATCTCGGTAGCGCATTCTGTAAATGCATCATGCTGTAGTGTGTTCATGTAGGTAGGTGTAGGTTCAACTCCTGGCCCTTCCAAGTGTGTGTGTGTGTGTGTGTGTGTGTGTGTGTGTGTGTGTGTGTGTTTCCAGCTGCCTCCAGAGACAGTGATGCTTTTAGATGCCTCACAACACATACATTTGCTATCAGCATCTATTCCTTTGCGGATGATGTCACCCACCTGGAAGTATGCCTCTGACAGTGCTGTGCTCAGTAATCTCGGTAGCGCGTTCTGTAAATGCATCATGCTGTAGTGTGTTCATGTAGGTATGTGTAGGTTCAACTCCCGGCCCTTCCAAGTGTGTGTGTGTGTGTGTGTGTGTGTGTGTGTGTGTGTGTGTGTGTGTGTGTGTGTGTGCATTTCCAGCTGCCTCCGGAGACAGTGATGCTTTTAGATGCCTCACAACACATACATTTGCTATCGGCGTCTATTCCTTTGCGGATGATGTCACCCACCTAGAAGTATGCCTCTGATAGTGCTGTGCTCAGTAATCTCGGTAGCGCGTTCTGTAAATGCATCATGCTGTAGTGTGTTCATGTAGGTAGGTGTAGGTTCAACTCCCGGCCCTTCCAAGTGCGTGTGTGTGTGTTTCCAGCTGCCTCCGGAGACAGTGATGCTTTTAGATGCCTCACAACACATACATTTGCTATCGGCGTCTATTCCTTTGCGGATGATGTCACCCTCCTAGAAGTATGCCTCTGACAATGCTGTGTTCAGTAATCTCAGTAGCGTGTTCTGTAAATGCATCATGCTGTAGTGTGTTCATGTAGGTAGATGCAGGTTCAACTCCCGGCCCTTCCAAGTGTGTGTGTGTGTGTGTGTGTGTGTGTGTGTGTGTGTGTGTGTGTGTTTCCAGCTGCCTCTGGAGACAGTGATGCTTTTAGACGCCTCACAACACATACATTTGCTATCAGCGTCTATTCCTTTGCGGATGATGTCGCCCACCTAGAAGTATGCCTCTCACAGTGCTGTGCTCAGTAATCCTGGTAGCGCGTTCTGTAAATGCATCATGCTGTAGTGTGTTCATGTAGGTAGGTGTAGGTTCAACTCCCGGCCCTTCCAAGTGTGTGTGTGTGTGTGTGTGTGTGTTTCCAGCTGCCTCTGGAGACAGTGATGCTTTTAGACGCTTCACAACACATACATTTGCTATCGGCGTCTATTCCTTTGCGGATTATGTCACCCACCTAGACGTATGCCTCTGACAGTGCTGTGTTCAGTAATCTGAGTAACGCATTCTGTAATTGTGTCATACTGTCGTGCGATAGGGTAGGTAGGTGTAAGGTCAATTCCCATGCCTGCCAGATGTGTGTGTGTGTGTCTATGCTCCCAGCCGCATGGGTTCGTAGGTTATGGTTTTAGGCGCTTCGCAACACACATATATCCTGCTGACGTCTCTGTGTTTGCTGATGTTGAGACGCACCTAGTGGACTGCCTGTGTGTCTGCTGTGGTTAGCAACCTCCGTAGCGTGTTCTCTACATGCATCATGCTGTGGTGTGATAGGGTAGTGATGTGTAGGTTCCACTACCGGCCTTGCCACATGTGTCTGTCTGTATCTCTCTCGATGTATGTATATATACATATTTTATGCCCATAGCGCTGCTCTTGCATGGACAGCTGACTGTCCCATGTATCGCATATTTGCACAGCTTACACATAGCAATGTGGTACAATGCAAATCCGATCATTGTCCATGCAACGTCCGTGTTCCGGGAGGTGTTACACGCCCTTACAGACATCCGCTGTATATCTTGGCAGACAGCTATCCTTGCTGCACTGTCAATGTACTCATACACGCCATAGACTTTGTGTATCATTGCCTGTTTATGATGTGTGTATGTCTATCTGAGCTGTGTGCATGGTCGTGTGTATGTCCCACTATAATCATCTGTGCAGGTGTCTCCAATATAGGTAATTCATGTAGACTGCTGTTTAATTTGCATTTCAGCACATACCTGCGGACAGTACTGCAGTTCCTACTGCAGCACATTTCATCATCTTGCAGTGGATAATAATGTTTCCACACACATGTATCCATTTCTGTTCATAACACTCCACATCAAGGAGCGTATATCTGGACAAGGCCTTATGTGATAGTGGGACACTCAGGGCCAGTAATGACATGTTGCTCTTAGAAACATTGCTAGTGAGCACAGTGATATGTTATGCATGAGTATGGCATTTCTGTCTGATTTGGTGTCTTCATCACGTTTGTCGTTGTTTCCTGTCGTCAGTTATCATGAGGGTGCCGGACTGTTACTGTTACACGGAACACAGCAAACATATGAGGCATACCTCTACACAGTCTGCGTACATCTGTACAGTTGCAGAGTATGTGTCTGATACAACATACCTACTGTCTGACTACAATACACACACAGTGTATGGCGGCATGACAGCCCACGTGGCATTACTTTGTATTTGCACGACACACCAACACAGACAGCTGTATTCCTCACACAGGTCTACATCTGCTTATCCACACTAATTGTTCTTTCATGTACCATATGTGTGCGTTGTATTTGCGCTTTCCATCAGTGGCAGGGCTCACGTACGACTATGGGGGTCTGGTAATTGTTATGTTGACACTTCATGATACCCTGGGGGACACTTCACCTTTGTGTCTAATTACCTTCCACATTGACCTTCGCAGGGCATACGTTGTCATTCACATTTTCTGGGGTATGACTTATACATGTTTGCCCATTTGTCCTGCTGTCTTTCTTCTCACCTGTCCGCCTAATATCACCAGTTCAGTACATGTATTTTGGACAGGTTAGCTCCTTCATACCCTTGACCTGTTGTCATTATGTGTACACGCTCTGATGTTTGGCCTTTGCCCTTGTTACATTTCACATAGTGATGTGCCTTTCTAGCTGATTGCTGTCTAGGCATTACGGACTGTGCGGTAGGTGATAGTGACCGCTATTTCCATTGCATGATTAGTGACACTCATAACATCCGTATTCATGGCTACGCCAGTATTCGCACAATGGTCTGAGTTTGTATGGGGTATTTATAATGTAGTCCCTATCTGTATTTCCTGTACTATGTCTTACTGCAGCTGTGTTATTCTGACAGTTTTCCAGTTATGGGTACCATCTTGGTCGTACGCATGTCCATCCATGGGAATCGCCTACAGGACACTGATATAGGGCTGTACATATTTCCAACTTGCTTACCGCACTATCCAGTGGATGCTTTGCACCATTATTGAGAATAAAGGCATGTGCTATACCCACATCCCTCCCACGGGGTGGGCCTACGAAATCTCTGCCAAACAACACCTAGGCCCATTTCTGCATACCCAGGTTCCCATGCCTGCAACCCTCTACAGTACACATTACACATGGTTAATGTGTGCGGTACTGCAATGTGGACGCACTTTTATGCACTCCCCACTCTAGGGATATTTGTGCATACGTCCTGCATTTTATGGACACATGTGTCATCACCCTTGCACCTGCTTTTAGTGCATATACAGCTGATTCGTATATGCGGCTGTCACTTTGTTTGCGTCAATCGTTGCAGGTACTGCGAATGGATAACTTTTTGGAGTCCTACAATGGACACCAATATGCATGTTTAAAGTGTAGAACTTGCTGGACTGTCACTTTCTGGCCAATGATTTTGACTGCTGCTGTATATTCCCCATTCGTAGATGTCTGTTTGACTACCCATATTAGCTATTACTTGGCATATTTATATCCATGTGTCATATATACGGGACATAGGTCTGTTGTGTGTACATATATACATGTAAACTCCTCATTTCATACCTTGCTTTGTTAATGTCTGTGGATTACCTGCGTACACACATCTATACCCATACCATACCTTCCCACTGTACAGCTACTGGCAGAGTGTATGGATGGTGTGTTTTACATTGACCGGTGTCTATCTGGCAATTTGCTGGCATTTCATTTGAGACTTACGGTGGCACCTTCTGACAAGTAGTTCAGGTTACGGATGCATACCCTTCATCAATCCCTGCTACTAACACACCCGTTATTCTATCCAGTTTCTATGTTTGTTTTAGCACATATCTTGTGTTTCTCACGATTTGTACCAGTACTTTGCATGGCATTGTCCGGTTCCATACTTTCAGAGGCTGCCATTTTGAGACATGTATAACTAACGTGGGGGAAACAGCATTAATTTACTCTGCTGTGAGCGGATCACACACGCACAGGCGCACTTGCATTTCCTTATTGTGGGTTACACACAGGTGCACATGCATATCCGTATTCTGGGTTACATATGTTTACTTTGTCTTTGTGCTTACGAGGCCTGTATTAGTTGTGACAGTACCAGTAACATATCTCTGATCCGGTTAACGGACGTATGCGAAACACACTTTCCCCTTTACATATGTAACTGTCTTTGCGGCACAGACGCATTAGTTACACGTTCACATTTATATGTTCTATACTCGTAATTCAAATGGGACTGCATTCACGTTGGCCGGTTGCTGTGACCACTACACGTTTGGTGTTCTGTCTCATTTATATGCATACCCATGGTACATAGCTACATTAAAATATCCCCCCCCCACACTCACTTACGTCACAGGCATCCATTCTCCTGCCGGGAAAAGTGTGGTACTACATGTTACACATTCCCTATTTCCTAATGCTCTTGACCCAGAATGCATATGGCGTAACCGCAGAGATATTCAGAACACAAAGGCTTATAGTCCCAACGCATACAGGTCTTTAATTGTCAGGGTGTTCCTGTGGTGCTCTGGGATTGGTCTTGTCCGCCTAGTGTACAGCACTGCCCTGACCGTGTACGAATGTCAGACGAGGCACATGGGCACGGTTTGTCCATGTTTATTATACCATGACCCCCCCATTATTCCATACCGTGCACGCTGATTGGCCAGCGTGCCCGTTGTAAATCGAGTTATACTAATGGAAGACGGTCCGGTCACCCGGACCTTTTTCCATTAGTATAACTCGGTATTTGAAACCTGTCTCGCTATGTTAGGTGGGTTTAACATAGTGAGACAGCTTTAAATAAGCAACGGAGATGTCCGTTGCTTACTTTAAAGCTGTCTCGCTATGCTAAACACATTTAACATAGCGAGACAGGTTTTAAAAGAAAGCAACGGGGAAATCAAGCTCTCCGTTTCTTTTTTGTGGTGTTTTGCTATGTTAACTGGGTTTAACATAGCGAGACAGTTTTAAAATGAGCAACGGACATCTCCGTTGCTTATTTTAAAGCTGTCTTGCTATGTTAAACCCATGTAACATAGTAAAACACTACAACTAAGCGACAGAGATCTTGCTTTCTCCCATTGCTTTTGCCCACAGCTGTGATGTACTGCGCAGGCGCGCAGTACATCAGCACTGCCGCGGATGCCAGACATCTGCGGAAGGGCAGTAGACAGGCATTATACTATGCCATTATGTAAGGGAATTAATAGTTTATGTTCTTACATGATGTCATGGTATGATAGCAATAACCCACTTCTGGGTGTAGGTGATGCTGTATTTACCCACGGTTGGCTTTGTTTGGTCCCGAGGGTGACACCGTGGGTATATCCAGCATTACCCACACCCAGGCATGGGTTATTGCTATAATATTCAATCTGTGTTTACAGACACGGGTGTTTGGACAACCGACAATAGCTTATGCTGTTGGCATACAATGATGTGGGTGGTGCTGTTGGCATACAATGATGTGGGTGGTGCTGGTTATCATACATATTCCATGTTGTGCGTTGTTCCCATTCACAATTGTCTATTCCCTGTAGTCATTCATACGTGGATAGTTATGTAGCACATGACTGAACTATGTATTACCTGCAGGTATGCTGTGTTACAGTGAACATATGTGACGGTTGGTTACAGTGTATATGTGTATGTACCTCTGTGATACTGGGGACTACCACACATCCATCGCAGCATTTCATGCGTATGTACATACTATTATTCGGTGGCCTGTAGAAGCTTGTGAGAGCACTGATTACATGTGTCCCTATTTGTGCACGCATCGTGTTAGTCTTTGTCCAGCTTTTGTTGCTGTCATGGGTTGGACGGTGGTGTTGGTGTGTCATTGGGTTGTATTTATACTGCCGATACTTCAGTGGGGGGTAGGGTTAGCATTTGTTCCTCTTTGCGGGGGAGGCCCCATTATGGACATTTGTGTCCTGCGTCAACACTTGACACGTGCCATATGTCCTGTGATATTAACACAGTAGTGTATTTCTTACCTTCATTACTACTTGCATGTTACAGGCATTTTGTATCTGGTACACATGACTATTATATTGGATAGCTTAAGCTATTCACATGCTATGCAATAACCTTTCATTCTGGCATATACGTGTTATTCTATCCTTTGCATTGGCCGTGGGTGTTTTACCATGCAAATCCACACATATCTACAAGTGATGTCCCATCTTGACAATCTGTACATGTGGCAACCCTGCTGGGGTGGCCTGCTTGGTGGACAGCTGTTCCACCCTGTGTATTATGTTTGGCATATCTGCATAGCTACTCATCAGTACCGTGGCTACACATACTGCTTTGTCCGGATGTGTACAGTTATGGACACCGTAGCGTGTGAACACCTATGGGGTTTTGACAGGTCAGTAACCACACGCGGGATGTACACATTCTGCCGACACATTCACATGCAGCCATTTGGATTTCAGTACCTGGGATGGGATGTTGACATATGTGGGGTACATATTTGCAAGCCTGTCACTGCCTAGGACAATACTTCCTACTACATATGGGGTATACCCGCTCTATGTAGGTGTGCAGCTACGCATGGCTGCTAGCTGGATTAGGTGGACATTCGGACATGGGTGCGGGTTACGTGCTATGAAGGGGTTGTTGTGTATTACATTTGCATGCATGGGTTCTGCTTCTGGATATTCCGATTCGGCATATGCCATCCTATGTGTATGTGACAGTTACGTTGCTGTGTATAGCACATTTTACTATACATATGTTTGTGTGTGTTTGGGATATCTAGTTTCTTTATGGTTGTTATATGGCCACGACTGCCCGCCTGTGTACTATCACTACCACTGTGGGACTGCTGGTGACCATGCCCATGGGGCTGGTCGTGTGTATTTGCGGCGCGCTGACATGATGCAGTACACCTCCACTGGGTATGACTGCTGACAGTGCAATATGTAACGGACACAGTATTCTAAGTATCATGTGTTCCATGAACGGGAACATTTTGTATGTCGTGCATTTATGTTTTGGTTCTCCATTTTGTGTGGACGGGTACTATGTAGCATACTTTGCATACGTTTCATTATCCACGGACACTGGTAGGTGCGGTTACTATTGCAGGCGGCCTGTAAGAGTCAGCACTTTAGGTTGCTCATTACCTGCTGACTTGGCCACGCCTCCGAGCGCAACCTAGTTAGGCTCCCTGGACTCGCGCACGTGCCCTATGCACGTGGTTGTGGTTGCAGCGCACACTCATTACTATGCATGTGGCGCTGCTATGCCATTTGTACGCTGCACGGCCGGCGCAAGCCTTACACCGGCCTTGCGCCGAGCTTCATGAATCCGGGGGTTGGTCTGATATGAGCTTCAACACACAATGTTTTTGATAAATAGATAAAGGCATTCAACAGACATATGGCATCCATTTAAAATAATTGTCAACAAAGTGAGTCTAAATGTGTATTTCAGTGTAAAATCTTTATCAATAGCCAGTACGAGATTACTGAGGCAGTTCAAGACTTTTAAAAAGTGACAACAGAACATCTTGATAGAAATCTAAGCAGGATGCAGTAAAATAATTCAAACTGATTTCATATTTTCATAGAGATTCTAAGGTTAAGTCTTGTAACCTGTGATGCCCGTGTACTAGCCCAGCAATCAAGGAGCCTCAATCCTCAAAACTAACACCAGTGAGAGGTGTCCATATAGGGAAATGATAAAAAATAAACACACAGTAAAATACAATTTCCCTTAAGAGCACACAGAGATCACAATCAGTCTGGGGCTGGTTTCTCCCTTTCTCTCCAGGTCCCCAATAAGACTGCCCACTGGTACATCTAGAGGGTCCAGATCTCAGCCTAGTGGGCAAGCTAAAACCTCCAGCACCCTCTCTGTCCAACTAGTGCTTCGTGTCCCTGCCCAAGTAGCTGACACACACACACTTTGAGATAAGAGCTATATACAACCACACAGACACTCCTGGGGAAGGCTGGCACAGGTTCTCCAGCTGTTCCCCTTTTTACCGAGACTATACGGTAGTACCACTTGCCACCACCCACTAATATTTATCAGCTACTAAAAAAGCCCTTAACAAAGGGTGCCCAATTATTACTGTGCAATATTATTATCCAAATGGTAAGTGCAACTGAACAGTCAAGGCTTATTGGAGTGGCTTGGCCAGTATCACTAAATACATGCAATGTACTCCTAGAGCTTAAATTATCTCTACACAAAACAGCCACAGTTGAAAAATTTCAAAATATTTAATAATAAATAATAAAAACATAAGACAATACTTAATACTACACAGTACTAGTCAAGAGTTCAGAGATCACAGAGAAATACTTACAATAATACAGTAGAAAAATTCTGACACCATTACAGAAAAAAACTAATCTAATCTTCCTAGTTCCTAGCTATATCTAAGACAAAACACAGTTCTAAAACAAACTTACATATAGAACACAGGTAGAGTGCTGGTGAGTTAGATGTTCTCAAGACAAATGCTAAAATGCCCTCATTCTTTCTGTCCTTAAACTGATAACACAGTACAAACGAACTGGCAAACCAAACTACGAAAAAACAAGAAAATGGGTGGTTGCGAGTCTGCAGTCGAATAAATTTATTCAAGCGCTTTTCGTCAGCTCTTAACAGCTGACTTCATCAGAACAAGAACCATTAATACAAACCTAGTGTATATATATATATATATATATATATATATATATATATATATATATATATATATATATATATATATGTATATATATATACACATCATGATTAATTAACACACATTAAAGGGGCAGTAAAAACATTTCTTCGCTCCAGTTTTAAAGTGAGTTTCCAACAGGTTACTCACAAGTAATTCAAAGATTACCACCAACGTTAACTAAACAATTAAAAAACATATTGAATAGAATAAAATAATAAGAACCTTATTAGGAAAAACCTAGTTAAAAAGAGACACACACAAAGCAGCTCTCTACGTGGGAACTGTCACACAGATCCAATTGAACCATAGTATTACATGAAGGAATGCATGTAGATATGTAATGTACTGATTTCATTTGTATGTTTATATTTATATCATCATTTATATGTCATTTAGTGAACTCATGTTTTTCCATCTCTTCAGACTATTTAATTTCAATATACTGCTAATTGAACAAGCGTCATTTAACCCTGGGGTACTATATGCATTTAATCTCACCTGCCAAGTTAACTCGAGTTCCTCGAGTTTAAGAGGTCCTGAGCCCCCTCTGGTATCAACTTTAACTTGATCAATAATGAGGAACTTGAAGGAATGGTCCTTATGACTAGAAATATGTTTTGCTAGTGCATTATCAGGTTTAAATTTTCTTATAGCATATAGGTGTTCATACATACTGTCGCGTAATCTTCTCTCAGTTTTGCCTACGTAGTACGCTGCACAGGATGTACACTTTGCTAAATATGTTACAAAAGTGGAATTACAACTGTATCTACCCTTTAGTCTGTATATTATATTATTGATTTGAAAAGTATTGATTTCATCTACATATTTACAATAGTTGCAATTAAGGCATTTAGACATGCCTGGGTTCCTCACTATTGCTGTATCCTGTTTTTCTAAAAGTGATTTTAGATTCTTTCCTTTCCTAAAGGTCACCCTAGGGCCATCACCTATTTTATGGTAGATGTCAGGATACATCTTAAATAGGTCCCAATTCTTTCTTAGAATAGCTAAACATTGATTACTATGTCTACTAAAGGTGGTGATGAAGTTAGTAGAAGTGTTGGTATGACTAGAATTTCTATTTATAGATATATCTTTACTAACATTCAGATCCACATTAACCTCTGGTTTACCTCCTGTACTTATAGGCAGAATAGTTGGTTTAACCCTAAGTAGTGATGTATATACATTATTACTTCTTTTATCCATGACTTCTTGGACGAAAGTGTCCAATAAGGATTCGGGGTACCCTCTGTGGAGGAACATATTCTTAATTAAATCACACTCCTCACAAAATTCATCATCTAGGCTGACCATTCTAGATGCTCTTACTAGTTGCCCCTTGATGACCGATTTCTTTTGATGAAATGGGTGGCTACTCGTATAGTGTAAGAAAGTGTTGGAATATGTGTTTTTCCTGGGGTTGGTGGCTTAATGGCTAAGGTGTTTGCCTTATAAACACAAGGTGCAGGGTTTGAGTCTCACAAGGAGTAATTGGCTAGGCTTAAAATGGCTCGCAAGGGCAGTTAGCTTAGTACTAAACTATGTACTAAACTATGAACTATGAACTATGAACTATATATCCTAGCTGTGTAGGAATTCAAAAGATAATTCTTGTTTAACCTGATGTCTAAATAAGCAATAGTATTACAATCAAATGCTGATGTAAATTGAAGGAAGTCAGTAGTGTTGTTAAAATAGTCCAAAACCAGTGCACTTTCACCTTCATTATCCTTAAAGAGGACAAAAATGTCATCCAAAAATCTGGTATAAAAAATGAAGGTTTCAGAGAACTTGTCATCCTTAAAGACATACTCTGACTCCCAATATGCCATCACTAAATTCGCAATGCTACCTCCACAGGGGGACCCCATAGCTACCCCTACCTTTTGCAGGAAAAAGTCATTGGAAAACATAAAGTAATTGTTTGAGAGGACTAAATCCATAAGTGATGAGACCAAATTAATCTCCCTAGCAGTTGCATTATGTTTAACAAGCATAAATACCACCCATTCTAGAGATATTTCGTGTGGTATGCTAGTGTACAGGTCCCTCACATCAATAGTGAGAAAGTTGTAATTCACATTGAATTCCAATGAACTTGTCTTATCTAAAAATGACCAAGAGTCCTTACATATCTGACTCTCATGTACAAGATATTTTTGCAAAATAGCATCCACAACTTTTGCACAGGAATAGGTAGGTGACCCCCTACTATCCACTAGTGGTCTCAGAGGTGGATCCTCTATACTCTTATGGATTTTGGGGATACCAAAGATGCATGGGTATCTTCGGAACATGGTTTTCATATAATTATACATTTTTTGGTCAATACTCCCCTCAATAAATAAGTCCTCTATACAATCATTAATAGTCTTGTAAGCTTTGTTTACCTCCGATCGAGTACTAGGAATATATGCTTCACTATTGAGTAACCTATTCATCCTGTTTTGGTAATCAATCAGACTGAAAATCACGAGTCCTCCACCTTTATCAGGCTTACAAAGCCGTAGACCTTGTGATCTAATATATTGTAAGTAATCACGTTCTTTTTCACTAGTATTATTAAAGGGATTTCCCCCAGTGTTGATCATGCTGGTGTGCCTAATGTCAAGCTCACAGCATTTTTCAAAAAGTTCAAACACAGGATGCAAAGGGGGTTATAAGTGCTAGGGACATACAATCTATCACTGTAATCCATATTAAACACACTACCCATTAATACATTGAAATTAGGTTTCCTAGTGTATAACTTGATGTCCAAAATAGTGTCCACTATATTTCATGGTTTAGATGGTATAAATGTCAGGCCTTTAGATAGAAAGTCCACCATATCAGTACTAAAGTGGGTACCACTGAAGTTATACAATTTAAAGTCCCCTCCTTTATTCAGTATTATCTCAGGTAGATTTACAAAATCATTTCCATATCCTGGTGACTCAGAGTCAAAATTTGAGTTACTATGATGGTCTGCTAATATGCCCGAAGTAGATGGATCCACCCCTTCATTGATACTAATGTTCATTAGCACATCAGATTCTAGTTGGAAACCTAGTTCCTGTATTTGTTGTACGTTTTTTTGACTTTGAAGTGAGTCTGTTGAAAGTTTCTCTGTTTTGGCCTGGCCCCTGCAAAGGGGCCATTCTGAAAATTTTGATGTTGTTGATGTGAATTATTAACTATATGGGTGCTACAGGGCCTATTGCACCAGGGTGTCCCTCTCCCTCCATTGGCTTGAAATTCAGCAACATCGGAACCAGAAATAGTGTCAGAGGCTTCGACAATATCATTGTTTTCCACCCCTTCTGTCTGAGGTTCACCTTGGTGACTGGTAGTATGATGAATCTGATTAGGGTGAGTATTGACTTTACTCCAAACTTGTGCAGGGGATGGAGTAGGATAAGCAGAAACTGAACCATATGCTTTAATGTCTCTATCGAGTTTTTTTAATTTTGTTGACTCTTAATTTGTGCATATGTTGGTCAATGCTAGTAAAAATACACTCATATTCGTATTTATACCTTCCGAACTCATAATGAGCTTGTATATATTCATCCAACCCAGTCACATATTGAGTTAAATCATCCACCCATAAACTATAGTATTTTATGATGGTTTCAATGAGTTCTAACCCTTGCCGGTCGAACAAATTTATTAAGTCCAAGTGGAAGGCAGAGCCAGTCTCCAAGCCAGTAGGATACGAAACACGTCTTAACCCTTTGGGAACCACCTTACAATTAAGGCACTCTCGAAAGTATGAAATCTCGAGTTGCAATTTTTTTCAATTTAACCAGACATGCATCAAATATTTTTAATTTATTGCTAATACTTTCAGTGACACCAGTCGTATCTTGCTCACTCGGACTCACAATACTATTAGTAGCGGGCCCTTCCAGTAATTGAAAATCATTCTTTAGCCATACTTTAAAAGCAGAAGGAATGATGTTACCTTGAGATCCAGCCCTTTCACTTATACTCTGATGGCCCGTGACTGGTTGTTGTGCTGATCTGGTATCGAAACGTTGAGATGTAGGGAGAAAACCCAATACGGGTGAAGCCAATAAATTAGTCGTCGTAGGGGTACTTTTTTTGCTTTGTAAAAACACAAGACAATACTTAATACTACACAGTACTAGTCAAGAGTTCAGAGATCACAGAGTAATACCTACAATAATACAGTAGAAAAATTCTGACATCAGTACAGAAATAAACTAATCTAATCTTCCTAGTTCCTAGCTATATCTAAGACAAAACACAGTTCTAAAATAAACTTACATATAGAACACAGGTAGAGTGCTGGTGAGTTAGATGTTCTCAAGACAAATGCTAAAATGCCCTCATTCTTTCTGTCCTTAAACTGATAACACAGTACCACTGATTCATTTCAGATTACATACTATGTTGAAGCACCTTTTGATTTAATTACAGCATTCAGTCTTCTTGAGTACACACCTGCCATCAATTAAAAAGTCTCTGATTAACCCCAAATAAAGTTCAGCTGTCCTAGTAGGATTTTCTTGACATTTACTCAGTTGCCTGCTACAGCAAAAGCCATGGTTCACAGGGAGCTTATAAAGCATCAAAGGGATCTCATTGTTGAAAGGTATCAGTCAGAAGAAGGGTACAAAAAAATGTCCACACCATTGGATATACCAATGAACACAGTGAAGGCAATCATCAAAAAGTGGAGAAAATATGGGACAACAGTGATGTTGCAAAGAACTGGACATTCCTCAAAAATTGATGAAAAGGCAAGATGAAAACTGATCAGAGAGGCTGCCAAGAGACCTACAGCAACACTGAAGGAGATGCATGAATTTATGGCAAGTACTGGTTGTGTACTACATGTGACAACAATCTCTTGTATTCTCCATATGTCTGAGCTATGGGGTAGGGTTGCAAGACGGAAGCCTTTTCTTATACAGGAAAACATCCAGGCCCAGCTAAAATTTGCAAACCAATACATTAAGTCTCCCAAAAGCATGTGGGAAAATGTGTTATGGTCTGATGAGACCAAGGTTGAACTTTTTGGCGACAATTCCAAAAGGTAAGTTTGGCGTAAAAACAACACTTTGCATCACCAAAAGAACACCATCCCCACAGTGAAGCATGGTGGTGGTGGCAGTATCATGCTTTGGGGTTGCGTTTCTTTAGCTGGAACTGGGGCTTTAGTCAAGGTGGAGGGAATTATGAAAAGTTCCAAATACCAGTCACTTTTGGCCCAAAACCTTCAGGCATCTGCTAGAAAGCTGAAGATGAAGAGGAATTTCACCTTTCAATACAACAATGACCCCAAGGATACATCCAAATCATCAAAAAATGGCTTCACCAGAAGAAAATTAAAGTTTTGGAATGGCCCAGCCAGAGCCCAGACCTAAATCCAATAGAAAATCTGTGGGAGCGACTGAAGAGTGCTGTGCACAAGAGATGCCCTCGCAATCTGACAGATTTGAAGCACTTTTGCAAAGAAGAGTAGGCAAATATTGTCAAGTCAAGATGTGCCATGCTGATAGACTCCTACCCAAGAAAACTGAATGCTGTAATTAAATCAAAAGGTGCTTTAACAAAGTATTAGTTTAAGGGTGTGCACACTTATGCAACCAGTTTATTGTATGTTTTTTTTATTTTTTATATTTTTCTCCTAACAGATTTATTTGTTTTTTAATTGAATTGTACAGGTTATAGGTCACATTAAAGGTGGGAAAAGTTTTGAAATGATTTATTGTGGTCTCACTTTTTATATCACAAAACCTGGCATTTTAACAGGGGCGTATTAGTTAAATGTACAAACAAAAAACTAAACTACATAGCTCTGACTCTAGTTTCTTTGTACTTTCTCCAAAACTGCGGCAATGTCCTCTTACAATCTCACCATTATATTAACTGCTCTAAGTTCAGGCTCCAACTCAAACAGTATCTGCTTGAGCAATAAAAATGCAATTTCCAGAATGAGGAACAGATCACTTATCAAAGCTACTCTGCACTAGGTTCATTTCCTCAAACATTATCCCATTTCCGTTGCTGCTCTATTGGTTACTGCTATATTTCCACTTCTTGTAATCATGTGCAGAGCTTCTCTTTTTTTCCTTGTTCGCTGTCATCTTACAGCTTTTGCCTTTCTCAGCCCCTCTGACTCCTTGGACTCTTGTGTCTTTGTTATTAGTTATGCCTTGCTTTGTCCTTTAAGCATCTCATGTTACTCTACATACTACTCATGCCTTCCATGCTTCTCCTCTGATTCCAGTTTTCCACTTATATGTACACTTCAGCATGGTGTAAACTTTGTACATGGTATCTCTTTTATTTCTGACTAGTTTGTTACTACCTTTTTCCTCCACTGTTGTCTGCAGTAATTGCATTTTTGTTGTGACTATTATGAATATAACTTGGGCTGACCCTGCAATCGGTCATGCTGTGATCATTGCCCTTCCCTAGTCACCAAAATGTAAATAAATTGAAGTCATTTTTTTTAAACTCCCCCAGCAGGAATATCAATATGACAATATTTTATGGTCCATGTGTGTGTGTGTGTGTGTGTGTGTGTGTGTGTGTGTGTGTGTGTGTGTGTGTGTGTGTGTGTGTGTGTGTGTGTGTGTCTATTATACAAGGACTGGCTCACACTTGCTGGGGGATAGTGATAAGAGTGAAGGTAAGTGACCAAACACAGCAGATGTGTGTAAATACCTGGATTAATCCACACCTGCATCATGAATCATTGCACTATATCAGAAGAAATACTGATAGAAATACTGATAGTTTAAAGTATGGCTTCTCATTATAGTAAATAATTATATATATATATATATATATATATATATATATATATATATATATATATATATATATGGATCCCCTTCACATAATCACATTTTTACTTACCCAAAACTTAAAAAGGACGAAATGACTTCACTGAAAACTTACTTTCACAAACAGTTGGAGCACCAGAATTTTACTCCAGGAAAGAAAACACTTGGCCACCATGGTGAACATTGTCTTTTTCCCCACTGTAGTGCAATCTTGGAGTTGGTATATTTAGTTAGGGGGTGTGGGGTTTGATTTGCTTTGGTTTGTTTATTTTACCATGGTGGCCAAGTGGCTCCTTTCCCAGAGTAAACTTAGGGTGATCTGAGTGTTTGGGAAGTAAGTTTTCGGTGAAGTTGTCTCATCCTTTTCAGTTTCAGGTAAGTGAAAATTTGATTATGTAAAGTAGACCTACACACACACACACACACACACACACACACACACACACACACACATACACACACACAAACACAGACACACACACACACTCACACACACACACACACACACACACACACACACACACACACACACACACACACACACACACACACACACACACACACACATACAGAGAGAGAGAAAGCACACCACAACAGCACAGAACAATGTAGGAAGCAAGATGATCAGAATTAAAGTGTAAACATCCAACAAAAAATGAACCAACACTCGAAAAATAAGGTACAGTTTATTAAATCATGACTTCTAATCTTACAACTGACCCAAGATCCCAGGTTTCAAAAAAAAAAGCTTTATCAATTTTGTAAAAAAAAAAGAGTCACTTTAAATACAGCAAACTCTGTCACATGATGTTCATTCTACTGGTCACATCATGAAATGAAAAATAAACAAATTCATTAAAGAACTGTTGCAAATAATCCCAGGGTTCAAAACCAAAGTGTAAATGTAAACCATCATTTAAAGTTTAATGTTGTTGTTTGTCTTTCGGCTTTTTCCCCGGTAAGGGGTCGCCACAGCGGAACTCCGGTCCACTAATTATTGGCAGTAGATTTTTTTACGAAACACCAAGGTGCCAGCTCGACGCCCAACCTTCAATGAAGGCATGCCCAATTACGCACACATCTCTTTTGAACGCTACCCAACTGTGGGGAGGACATGCAGACTCCACACAGAAGGCACTCCCAAGCCAAGCTGAGAATCGAATGGGAGAACTTCTTGCTGTGAGGTAACAACGCTACCGCCGTACCACCACAGCATCATTTGAAGTTGAATAACAAAAAAACAAAAAAAAAAAAAAATAGAAGGAATATTCCATGGAAAATGAAAACTTATACAGGCATATTGGTTTAACCTATAAGTGCATAATAGGCCATCCAACAAAATAATACATCTCTTCTCTTTCTTATCAAGAAGTGTAAGTTTCATGGGTTTGTGGGATGACCCATAGTCATACTCGGAGGCTCTGAGCAAAAATTTACCTAAACAGCAGAGGCCTCCAAAGCAGACATCCAAGCAACTGCCACCTCATGACACACCACAGGCAACACATAAACCACAAAATCAGTGTGCAAATCAGTCACAGCCCTTAAGGCCAAATACAACACCAAACATACTTGTCATAGGTGACTCCATAGTCAGACACACTGACGTCCCACTCACCAGGCTGAACAGGGAGAGGGTCACAGTAAGCTGCCTATCGGGCGATAGAATCAGCCACATAACACAAGCACTCGGGTCACTCCACAGCAAGTACAAATATGACACAGTCATTGTCCATGCTGGTGTGAACGACCTGAGGCGATACCTCCCTGGACTACATGAAAAGAGACATAGAGGAGCTCTCTGATTATGTAGCCCAGGCAGGTATGACCCTGACCCTGAGCAGTATCCTTCCTTCACCAAGAATGATGCCACAACATACAGACAAGATGATCAGCTTTAACAATTGGCTTAATTTCTGGTGTCATTCAAAGGGGATCCAGTGCCTGTCTGCCTGGGATGACATGCTTGACAAGCCACGCTGCTTCACAAGGGATGGCTTGCACCTGTCACCCCTGGGATTCTGGATATTGGCTAAGGCTCTTGCCACCCCCATAGTGCCTTTTTTAGGCAAGGCTCAAATTCTAAACCTACCACCCTAGAAAACAAAAATGGGGAGAAACTAAGGGTAATGCTGCTCAATGCCAGAAGTCTAAATCTCAAAATGCACGCACTCGAGGCCGTTCTCAGTATGGAGAACATCGATGTCTGTGCTGTGACTGAAACCTGGTTCAAGGCTCCTGAGAGCACCCCGGCACTATCAGGTTTTACCTCATATCATGCGTTCTGGCCCCAAAACCCGGACCACACCAGAAAAGGAGGGGGTGTATCCATATTCATCAAGGATACCCACACCTCCAGGTTGGTGGCAATGCACGAAGCATCGGAAACCATCCAGGTGCAATTAACCATAGGCAAAACTGCTCTACAATTTGTAGCATGCTACAGGCCACCCTCTCAAACTCAGGAACCCCACACAGCCTTCCTGAAGACACTGGAGGGTATAAATGTATCTCCATACACCATTATATTGGGTGACTTCAACTACCCGAATATAGACTGGGAACATTACTCAAGCCCCAACTTTCTAGCCCAAAGGTTCCTGGAGTTCATAAATTCAAATGCCATGGAACAACTAGTCACCGTTCCCACAAGAGGAGAAAATATACTAGATCTCATCATCACAAACATGGGGACAAAATGCTCCACCCGAAGTATATCCCTCATTGGTGAGATCAGATCACAAACTTATCTCACTGGAAATCCACATCCCGCCCCCACCCCAAACAAAAAGACCACAGTGAAGAACTTCTCTAAAGCAAACTTCACACTACTCAAGACTGGTGTGGTATCCTTCAAGGCCCCGAGCCAGTGGAAACCACAACCCAAGCTGCGGAAGCCCTTACAAATGCCTTCTACGAACACCTCCAGGACTGCATGGATCAGGCAATCCCTAATAAAACCAAGACTCTTTCCACCAAGGGCAAACGTCCAGTCTGGTGGACCCCAGCCATAAACAAACTTTACAATAAGAGGAGAAAGCTGTTACATGATAGAGCAAAATCCATAAAAGAGAAGACACCCTTGATCATTATTAGTAAAAAAATACGAGCACTCATAAAATCATCCAAGGCCAACTTTGAGACAAAAATTGCAATAGATTCAAAAGACAATCATAAGGCCTTCTTCAGCTATGTTAGAAACCTGGGTGGAAACTCCCAGATATGCAGAATTAGTCCAAAATGATACAAAAATCACTGAACCCACAGACATTGCCAACATACTGGCAGACAGGTTCAGTGCAAACTTCACCCCCCTCTCCCCCCCAAAAGGAGAGAGAACTATCCCAGCGGAGTGTAGCCTCCCAGACATCTCAAATGCGCAGGTGAAAGCTGCTCTCTCTAAAGCTAAAAACACAGCATTAATGGGACCGGATGGTGTCCCCGGCTGTGTGCTACACGAACTCAACGAGGAACTAAACCCACATATAAGGCAGCTGTTTAATCTTAGCCTTACCACAGGATACGTGCCCAAGGAGTGGTGTACGGCAACTGTGGTCCCACTCCACAAAGGCAGTGCCTCTACGGACCCTGGTAATTACCGCCCCATAAGCTTAACAAGCCTGGTCTGCAAAGCTATGGAGAGGATCATAATGGAACTCATAAACAAAGACATAGGGGACTTGCAGGCATTGGACCCGACCCAGTTTGGCTTTGTCAAGGGCAGATCATGCCTTTTGAACTTGGTTGACTTCTTCGAAACAGTCACCAAGGCCATTGATGAGGGAAAGGCAGTCCATACAGCCTACCTTGACCTTGCAAAAGCTTTCGACACAATACCCCACTCAGGTATTATAGAGAAACTTACCAGCTTAAATGTAAACCCATATGTCACAAGATGGGTTGCAAACTGGCTAAAGGACAGAACCCACAGGGTTAGAGTTGCTGGCGCCATGTCAGACTCCAAGCCGGTCACAAGTGGTGTCCCACAGGGCTCAGTCCTTGGCCCCCTGTTGTTCGGCATCTACTTCTCAGAAGTACAGGCAAACATAGGAGGACTATGGCTGACAAAGTTTGCAGATGACTGCAAACTGGGCGCCATAGTGGAAAGCACATCGGAGACAGATATCCTTCAGAGGGGTCTCACGGAAACTGATAACTGGTGCCAGAGCCATGGCCTGAAGTTAAATGCCAAAAAATGTATAGTCATACCCTTCGGGAAAAACAAGGTAACCCCAAGCTACCATATAGGTGGCAATCCATTAAGCACAGAAGAGGTTATCAGGGACCTGGGGACCCAGGTTGACAGTGGCCTTTCTTTTGACACTCACATTGCTAAAGTGGTTAGAAAGACCTTCTACATTGCCCACCTGATCATGAAGGGATTCACATCCAGATCAAGTGAGGTCATTGTTCCCCTGTACTCTTCACTTATCAGACCAATGATCGAGTACAATGCCCCATTCAGGATGTATCTCACCCGACACCTGCAGCAATTGGAGAGACCCCAAAAGTTCCTCACCAAAAGGATAAAGGGACTCCAAAATCTGTCATATGCTGCCAGACTGAAGAAACTCCAGCTCTATTCAGTCGCATACCGCCTGCTCAGAGGTGACCTGTGCCTGACATACAAGGCCATGTCCAACCTGGAATTAATGGACATGCTCCACCTCAAAAAATCCAAATCTATCAGATCCACTAGAGCAAGCAACTTAAACCTTAGCACGGATATAAATAGGACATGCTGGAGGGATAGATTTGTCACCCAGAGACTCCCTATGCTGTGGAATAAAATCCCAGTCCATGTGAGGCAGAGCACCTCGCTGGCTCTGTTCAAGAGAAATCTTGACCAGTGGATGGGAGATCGTAGGTTTACCCCGGGAATCATCTCTGTGTCACTGCTGGACAGAGGCACAACAAACTAATGGGTACAGTTTTTTTTAACATAAGGGGTGGCGTAAGCCACAAAACTTTGGGCTAGGCTTGTAAATGCCTTGGGGCAGATAGCCTAGTATAAACCTATGAACCTATGAACCTATGAATGCTGTCAATGTCTATGACTCTATAAACAGCATGAAAGTATCCCAATAAATATTTATAAAGACAGCAATGCTATCACTTATAAGTAAAATCCCTCAGATATAGAGATAGTCCCAATTTCTATGGCAAGGTTTACACAACATAGAAACTACCACACTGACATATCAATGTTATGGAGTGACGGACCAGTGAGTTCTCATATGAAAGAGCAATGGATGATGCAGGATGCAGCTGAAGGGAATGTGTCACAGGAAGATGTTCTGGAACTTTCTATAGAATGCCCACAGGAAACAGAGAACAGAGAATGTGCCCTTAATTTAGAAGAAAATGATCTAAGGGAAGGGTTGCTTGATTTAACAGAGATGGACAGATATAATAAGATCAATTAAAGAAACAGATTACAGAAAGTCAATAACACCCAAGTCTGATAAGACAAATGAACATGGTAATCAAGACTACTAACAGAAATTCATGTGACATGACAGAAGTAAATAAGATATGTTACTGTGCAGCTAAATTAACAACAGATAAAGTCTTAGTGACAAAAATACAGGGTAATAAGGGAAAACATGGAAGACATAAAATGCCATCATGGAAGAATTGAATAGAGAAAACTATAAAACTGTGCAAACTTTGAAAACTTTAAATCTCAGTTACATTCCTACCTTAACTCTAACAGAAAATGCAACTGCATTTTCGCCACCTAGTCCTATAATTCTCTCTCCACCTCTAAACCCCTCTCCAGCTATGATTACTAACCTCTCTAGCTATGATCTATAGGCTACCACACATATGTACATATTGTTAATATCAAATTTGTACCATGTACCTAAGAATTTACACCTGCTCTCTAGCATGAAACATAATTGTAAATTGTTCTTCTTTTCTACATTGTATCTGTATCTAAACTTTGTAACATGGAGCTTTTCTCCCCGGGCCCCCACTGAAAATGGTCAGCAAACTGGAAATAAATAAATAAAGTAATTAAGATAAGTGTTACTGTTAGAAGAGTATAGAAGGGAGAGCAGATCAACAAAAATACTTAGAAAGATAGACATGATGAAAGCAATACACTGTATTAAAACACACCAGGATCTATTGTACACTCTTGCAAATAATAAACTAAAGATATCAGCACAGGCAGAAAAACTTAGAAAATATGGAGATAAATATAAATAAAAAGTCCAACATAAGCAATTAATTGACGACCCAAAAATGTTTTATACAGAATTGGGATATAAAGCAAAAGGAATAGAAATACCATAAAAAAGAAGAAATAGACATATTTTGGAAAAATATCTATTAAGATCCTGTGGAATATAATAAAGATACTAGATGGATAAAAGAAGTTAAAGAAACAGTAAAAAAATCAAATGTACAGGATATAAAATGGGATGAAGTAACGGCAAGAGAAATTAAAACAAAATTAAGAAAAGCTCCTATTTGGAAAACCCCAGGCCCAGACGCAGGATCTCACTTCTGGCTAAAAGTATTAACATCTTTATACAAAGATTTAGCCTTGAATAAGAACTACTTATATGTGTACCCTGAACAGACACCAACCTGGTTAACAAGAAGGAAAATGATACTCCAGCTTAAAAGTGAACCTGCAAACTATCAACAAAAACTATAGACCATTAACTTGCCTTACGACGATATATAAACTGTACACTGGAAGTGATGCTGACAGAGTTTATAGTCATTTAGAAGAAAACTCAATCATGGCAATAGAACAAAAGAGTAACAAAAGAAAGTCATATGGAACAAAGGATCGTTTGTTGTTAAATAAAGTCATAATGGAAAATTGTAAAAAAGGGGAAGAATCTAAGTATGACATGGAGAGAACATAAAAAGCACTTGACAGCATCCCACATTCATGGATAAAGGAGTGCTTACAGATGTATAAGGTACACCATACATTGATCACTTACATTACAGGGACCATGAAACAGTGGCAAACTACTTTGCAGCTAAGCCATGATAAAGGACATATTATTTATTCCAGGGATAAAAATTCAAAGGGGGATATTCCACGGTGACTTTGTCACTGTTGCTCTTTTGTTTTGTACTTAACCCATTAAGCTGTCTACTTAACATATTAGGTTTTTCTTACAATTTGGCTTCCAGAAAAACAACAATGTGTAAAGATTTATCTTCTGTTTGTGGATGATTTAAAACTATATAGTTCATCAGATGAACAGCTGAAAGCACAACTGGAAGTGGTCAAAGCTTTCTAAGATGATACACGAATGCCATTTTGTCTTGCAAAGTGTATAAAAGTAACATTTAAAGCAGGAAAGCTGCAGCACAAAGAAAATATCAGTTTGGGACAGGAATGTGATATAAAGGAATTTGAGCAGGAGGAAGTGTATAAAATATTTGGGAATTGATGAACGATCAACAAAAAACATGAACAAATATGAACAAAACTCTGCAAGAAATATTTTAGAAGACTAAAATTAATACTGAAAACAGCCCTGACATCTAGGAACAAAGTCTAAGCTGTAAACCAGTTTGCTTTTCCTGTTCTAACTTATAGTTTTGGAGTGAATGACTGGTCCCAAAAGGTGGTGGATCAGTTGGACAGGAAAACAAGAAAAATGCTTCATGTTTATTAAATGTTGTTGTCTTTCATTTTTTTCCGGTTAGGGGTTGCCTCAGCGGAACTCCAGTCCACTAATGATTGGCAGTAGATTTTCATGAATGCCGAGGTGCCAGCTCGACGTTCAACCTTCAACGAAGGCACGCCCATTTACGGATGTCTCTCGAATGCCCATCCAACCATGGGGAGGACATGCAGACTCCACACAGAAGGCACTTCCCGCACTCCAGCCGAGAATCGAAATGGAGAACCTCTTGCTGTGAGGCAATGACGTTACCGCTGCACTTACTAAATGATCTAAAAAAATCAGTGTATACCAAGATTATATATTCCTCATTCTGAAAAGGGTATAGGTCTGATTAAAACTGATTACATGTATAGTTCTGCAGTTGTAGGACTGCATACATATCTGCTGACCGCATCAGATCTGAACATAGTGAATCTTTTGAAACATGAAGAGGACAAGTCTAAGATGAACTCCTTGCTTAGTTTAGCAGAAGCATATCAGTGTCGAGCAGGAATGGAAACCAAACCAGAAGTAAATAAAATCAGGCAGTAACTGAATCTGCCAAAAAACAAAGGTAAAAATATAAGGAGAAAGATAAGATGAGAAGACAAGAAATGTGTAAAAGGCATAAATATAGTCAGAAGTACATAAAACTTCTGGAAGAACCTCATGTTGATAAGGATCTGACACAGGAATGGTTAAGGGGAGGTGAATTTAAACTAAAAGCTGAAAGGTTAATATTTGTGGCCCAGGATAGCGGACTACATACACTTTGGTTTACAAAGTCCATTGAGCATGTGGGAGAAAGAGATAAATGCAGGTTCTGAAAAATAGAACTGGAAGCAGTCGCACATCTTTTGTATGGTTGTGATACACTAATGGCAGAGGGCCTAGACATAATAATGCAGCAAAACTGTTGCATTGGGGTTTGTGTAAACATTACAATATTGAAGCAGCTAAGAAGCATTGGAAACATGATCCACAGAGTATTATAGAGAATGATGAAGTTTATATCACATGGGATCCCCCTTTACTAACAGTTCAGAAATAGATGTGAGAAAACCTGATGCAGTATTCAATGAAAAGAAGACAAAAGTAGCATTGATCATTCAAATTGTTACACCCACTGATTACAATGTCTTACATAAAGAGAGATATAAAGTCATAAAATACCAGGATTTGCAGGCAGAAATGAGGGCAATGTGAAAGAAAGATACCCAGACAGTTCCAATAGAAGTAGGAACAATGGGTCTCAAAGAATTTACAGCCTTATTTAGATATGCTACCAATACATGCAACTCGATATGAATTTCAGTAGGAGTGAGTTCTGAGTACATTGAGGGTGCTGTGAAAAGCACTTTAGACTAACATCAAAGATTGAAACCATGCTAATTTCACAAACTTTAATCATACTTTCACTTAGGAATTCCTGTCATGGTATTAGAAACTCAAAAGACTTGGAAAAATTAAAAAAGAAAGAAAACATATCACTAAATAAATGACCCAAGGTGTCACCCAAGTAATAAACGTATAATCTCAAAGACTTTAGATGTATTTAATGTTTGGTTTTGCAGACATGATGACAGTACACACAATTGCCACAAAGGGAGCAATCCCATAGAGCCTGATTTTTAGGTTGAAATTTATTTTTATAACCTGAAAAGCAGCTTCTTAATGTTTTCCCCTTTCCATAACCAAAAAGGCAATTTGGACTAACTTTCAAAGAAATCTATCACCAGATATCAGATGTCAGTGTTATGGAAAATATTTTGCATCAGAAATATGTTTGTAGTATATGTGATCAGAAATCTACCCTGAGCTAGTGAAACACTTTCAGCCTTATTTCTGTAAATTAGTGATTCAGACCAGGATAGATTAATAATAATGTCCTTATATGAGTTATATTAAAGAAAAACTTTTAATGGAATCTTTTTTATACAAAAGTAGTGACTAAAATACCATAAATCAAATTTATAAACAACCATCCAAAAAGTCCATAACAAAAAGATCAGATTTCATAGTGAATTGGGTACCAAAGTCATTATTACTTAAATAGTTCAAAAATGTTTTTCTGTGGTAAAATCACCATCCCATATCAACTAGTACTCATCCAATAAACTATACTATGCAGTTATATCCTCTGAATACTTGTTAAATCTATCATCCCAAATGAATTGTTCTTAAAAAAACATAAAAATGACTGCACAATAGGGGCAAACAATGGAAATTAAGATAAATACAATTTTTTTATTAACACTTGAGCAAGTATTTCAATCAAAAATTCATTACATTCATCCCCATGCAGGCCAGATTTATACAAAATATCAGACCACTGTTATATCACAGGCATGGAGAATACTAAATACTAATCAATAATGATTTTACATCATGTATAGTCACATAAGAAAAAATCTTTAGTATATCTGTGGTATTGTTGAATAAATTGGTGTATCTAAGTCTGACTGGCACATGTTAAAACAGGTATAAAACATTCTAGAAAGTCAAAAGCTGGTTTCATACAGGAACTTCTTCTTGAAACAATTGATCTTCTAGGCAGTGGAGAAATGTTTTTATGAATTTTAAAAGCATAGAATTTGGAGGAAGGGTCAACTACTGTCAATTGTTGTTTTAATGTATCTGTAATACATTGGTCAACTGCCAAATACAAAAAAAATCATCCAGCTGTTTAAAAACTAAAGTAGGATCCGATGTCCTCATCTTTATTGATAGTCACTATTATTCCATATAACAACCACCCCCTTATCTGCATTAACTACAACAAATCAGCACTGCTTGTTAATTTTACCAAAGCATCCCTTTAATAATTGGGGTTAAAGCCAGATTTAGAAAACTGAAAGCCCAAAGATTCTGGTAACATCCCTTCCCCAGATGCATAATGTGTGACAAACCAATAGTTAATGTTCGGTCTCCTACAAAATTATTTTAACTCTGAAATAACATCCATATATAAAACATAAAAGGACAGAACAAGTGATAATCCTTTATTATATAATGATACAACTGTCAAGAACAAACCATAATTAGACAGGTTAATAAGCAAAGAGTCATTGCAATCACTTATTTCTTTAGGCCTTTGAACAATTTTACCATTTTTTCTTGAATGTTGATGTTTATTCCCTTTCTTCCCCTCATAACTTTAGGAGGGGTGTCTTTAAGGTGAAACATCTTACTGTTAGAGAATTTCCTACCTATTCTGGATCCTTATCAGTACTGCATGAAGAATCGGTCATAGCCTCATAACCTTTAACAAGACTGTTATCATAAACTTGCCTTTTGTGCTTAGCTTTCCCCTCACCTTTGCCAGCATGATAATTTGTTAGTTAAAGTATGCTTATCATAGGTCCATAGGTGTATACTAGGCTAATGACCACTAGGGCACTTATTAGCCTAGCCGTACAACCCAGATCGGACCCACAAATTTGATGTATATAGGTGGCGATTTACTGACTCTCTGTCCATCAGAGACATAGCAGCCAGACCTGGGGTGAATTTCTGATTATCAAACCACTGGTCCAAGTCGTGCTTAAAAAGAGATATGAAAGAACTCTGCTTCACATGGATAGGAAGCCTGTTCCAGAGAATGGGAATTTTCTGAGAAACATCTCTCTTTCTCTCTCTCCAACGTGTCTTCTTTATGCTGCAAACAAAATTTAGGGTTTTTTTTAAACTAGTAGTTCTGATGCTATTTGTTTTGTGGATGTGCAAAATGTTTATCAAAATAGGGTCTAGGGATGCCCTATATGCCAGGCAAAGATCACCTCACAGAAGTGTGTATGATATCGAGTAAAGAGAATAAGCATAGAGTCTATATTAAATTATTGAAAGTTGAATTCACCAAACGGTATTTCCATCAAAAATAACATTCAGCGAACTCGCTCTTGTGGGGGGCTGTGTCCTCCACACCCACCGCTAATTATATATACTAACTCCGAGATTACACTACAGTGAGGAAAGGGCAAATTTTCATATCTTCACTGTACTGTGATCGCAATATTCAGAATTCACTGAACGGTATTTTCGATGGAAATACCGTTCTCTGAATTCAACTTTCGATAATTTAATATAGCTCCATAAGCATAGCACATTGTGTTTACTCCCTGTATTCTTTTTGTAAAGAACCTTTGTGGACATTCCAATTGCTGCACATGCTTAGTCATGTGCATAGCAAAGGGGACATTGCACTCTATGATGGGTCTGACGAGGGCTGACTACAGTGGTATGATGACCTGTCTGGACCTAGATGCCATGCCCTTGCTAATAAGTCAAGCAATACAGAAGGATTTTCTTACTACCTTGAACACATATTGGTCAAATGCTAGGTTACTGTCTACATGAGTTCCCAGTTCCTTGACTAGTGAATGAACTTTTAAGGGTGTTTTATTGTTTTATTGATGACTTAATTACTCGGGGTGGCAGACTTACCAAAAGGTACTATAATGCATTTCTTGATATTGAGTTTTAAGCTATGGCTTTGGCAACAAGAGTTTGCCTGTATTAGTCTTTCCCGAAGGGTGTTTTCACCTGGGGGGATTCAATGACTGATCCTAGTCTGCAACTGTCTACAGACTTTTTCACCAAATGCCTTTGACATCGGTTTTGACATCTGTGAAGTAGAAGCCAAAGAGGAGTGAGCCCAGCAGAGAGTCATGGGGGACTGCACAGGTGACCAGCCTCTATGTGGAGGTGGTCTCACTGATTCTAATGTCCTGGATTGTATCAGTGAGCCAGATAGATATCTAACATGTTATAAAGAGGTTTATACATAGTTCAATAGGTCTGTTGACAATTCCCAAGTGGGGTATTACATCAAATGCTTTAGCCAGATCTAGATTGGCAGTATGCACCATTTTCCCCTCATCCATTGCCTTAGTAACCTCTTCAAAGAAGTCCAGCAGATTCGGTAAGAACAACCTTCCTTTAACAAAGCCAAACTGGGATGGATCCAGCGTTTGGAGGTCTCCTATGTCCTAGGGCATAGACTTATTTACCTGTGTAGGAATAATACTTTGTACTGATCAGTGGAGGGTGCTTTTTCTGTGATTACCAAACAAACAAAGAAGCTTAAGTGATACCTCCCCGTCCTCCTTAGTAATATCAGTTAACCCTAACCTTGCCTCATCTGTAACCCTACACATTACCTTAAAAAAAAAAAAAAACCTTTCCATAACACTACCACTATTCAGACAAATTTTGGTTAGTGTTATGCAGGGGTTTTGGTGTAAAGATCACAAAAGGAAATTGTTTTCCTTTTGCATTCTTTTTGCAGAGTCGGTATTAGGCTTTTTCGATGATATGAATGTTCAATCTGCTTTTGCTATTGTTTGTGTTTGGCATTTAAACAATTTGACCATTCTGATTAAAATTTTATATACATGTGTTATGGGAGCCATGACTTTAGTTGAAACTCAAATGTCAGCACCTGTTATGTCATCAGGTCTGCAAGACGGAAAGTCTTTGGAGTTGGGGAATATACCCCTTTCCTAGGAATTGTGCAACATCGGAGTTAGCATATATAATTTGCATGGTGTGGGGGATGCAACATTGCTTTTGTCTTTTTTTTTTTTTTCGTTTTTTACTTTTAACTTGCACGATGTAGAGGGGATTTTCCTTGCTCATGCTTGGTGTGCTGTTGACATTTGCATTGTCACCCTTTTGTGGGCAACGTTATTAACATTGATTTATGGTTGTTTCGATCGTAATAAGTACATCTATATATATATATATATATATATATATATATATATATATATATATATATATATATATTATAGTCTTTTTGTAAGTTTCAGTTATGTCTTCCATTTATTTGCATTTGTTACTGTTCTGACTCAAGCATGTGTGCTTTATTAATGAGAATCTCTACATGTTGTTCAGTTTTCTTTGTCTACAATTTATCTGTATTGTTCTGTAATTTTGTAGAGTCATTGTGGTTTGACAGTCCTGCAAAGTACTGGGAACAAGAATAATTATGTAAATATTTTGTCTTCCCTGCATCTCTGAGTTCCAGTTTGGCAAGGTTTGAACTTTCCAGTTGCTTTTTTCATAGAAAACCCATGCCCATACACTTTCTAAGTGTGTACAAGCTGGGTGGTGCAGCTGTAGCATTGTTGCCTCACAGCAAGTGGTTCTCCCATTCGATTCTCAGCTGGAGTGCCTTCTGTGTGGAGTCTGCATGTCCTCCCCGTGGTCGAGTGGCGTGCAAAAGACATGCGTAGAATGCGTGCGCCTTCATTGAAGGTTGGGCGTCGAGCTGGCACCATGGCACCTGTAAAAAAATCTACTGCCAATCATTAGCGGACCGGAGTTCTGCTGTGGCAACCCCTAACCAGAAAGAAGAAGAAGAACCATCAAGGGTTTCTTTGTTTTTCAGGAATTTTTTTCAAGTTTGTGAGACCATGAAATTGTTGTTTAAGTACGGGGAGGTAAATCCCCATTAAAAAAAAAAACTTTTTTGGGGGGGGAGATGAGTTTCTGTTGAGTTGATTTGGATTGGCTGGCTCCTTGTCGAGTTGGAAAACAATAGTTCATAGCGGAAGTAAATATTTTACTTTCTTTTTAAGGAATGCTTTTTGAAAAATGTGAGTGAATGAGTCTCATTCTGTGCAATTTACAGTTTTGTAATGCTGATATAAACTCAAGGATTTATTTATTTAATTTATTTATTTAACATTTGTTGACCTGGAAAGTCCAACTAGAGCAGATCCTATTTTCATTGGAGGCCTGGGGAGAAATGCTCCACACGCATGTCTTTGGAATGTGGGAGGAAACTGGACCACCCTCAGGAAACCCACACGAATGCAGAGAGGACATGCAGACTCTGGACAGAAGGCACTCCAGCTGAGAATCTAATCGGAGCACCTCTTGCTGTGAGGCGACAACCTAAACCACTGCGCCACCCATGATGATATAAGATCAAAGATAGACTGTAAAGCAAGTTCCGTGTTGTATGAGGGGTAATGCATAACTATCCCACAAATGGTAACTTTTCCTTGTGGGAAATTATGGGAGTTGTACCTAGTAAGGTACTGAAGTAGGTGATGTAGACACACACACACACACACACACACACACACACACACACACACACACACACACACACACACACACACACACACACACACACACACACACACACATGCAAGCTTCTTTTAAAGCTTGCATACTCTATAGAGAATTTGTACTTTTGGTAAGGAAATAGTTATGCTAAATAGTGGAGAAATTAACAACACAAATATTCAATAAAAATAAAAAACCTAAAATGTTTGCCTAGATCACCAATGTGTCAAAATACAACCATGTTTCATATAAAATGATATGACATAGTAGCATGCAATAAAACATCTAGATGGATATAGTTGCACAGACCTATTGTATTTTCACTTGACTACAAGAAAACATTATGGAAACTAACTAACAAGATTAAACTGTTACAGAAATTCAAAAACATCACTACTTATTTAGATAACCAAATCAAGAGGGAATGTAAAGGATCTGTTACACATAAAAGGTTTGCATTTCCATATAATAATAAAAAAATCATGCTGCCCACTGTAACATGTAACATGTTGTAGTAAAGCAAACATACTGCCACTCATACCTTCAAACCAGACAGGACTCTTATAACGTGTTGCTCTTCTCATGGATCATTTTGTAGAACAACAAAAGGCTTCACAATCATCAATATGAAGATGGATGGAGAGCTGCTTTACTTTTTCAGTGACCACTCACTGAAAATCTGCTTATTTATTTTGGTTTCTTGTTAACTAGGCAAGTGAGTTGGTCCAGGCACCTTTTTCTGTCACAACGCAGGTGTGTATACTATTATCTAAGAACTTTACACACAACCTTACTATTTTCTTCAAGAAGGGTCACAGGCATAACAAATCCCAATATTTGGGTGGAATCCCAAAGCAGTGCAACATGTCCCCTGGAAGGCGAGAAGTCAGTGATAGAATATGCCAGAAAACAGAAAATAGTACCCTGTACAGGACTGAATGCAAATTAATAAATGAAAGTCCTAAGAGAACAAATAGATGGTAGGATACTAATGAGTATGCTGTAATACAGCCAAAATATATATATATTTGTGATGTTTTCAATGCAGCAGCCAACCATCAAGTCTCCCCTTCTATCAGCCATGTCTATCCATTGCCCCCACCCCCTCATCCAGGGTATTTTCCACCGAGGATAAAAGGAGGAAGGCAGCTAAATGTCCATCCCCAAACTGCATCTTGTGCTGCTGCCCCTCCTCTGATTGATTGTGGCATTGCATGGTTCTGGACACCCCCTCCCTCTCAGGATGGGTACAGCCCTATTCCCTTGTCAGCTACACAAAGTTTCTGATCCATTAATTGATTTTGTTTCACCTGGGTCAAAGTAGGGGCCTTATTCTTAACCAGAGTTGAATATACACCTACTATATAATTATAAAATAGTAATACAGGAATGTCATTCAGTGGCAAAATATGTCAAAGTTTTATGCCTTAACAGTATGAAAATATTGTAAACATAGTTAGCTATACAGCAGTTCCAAGGAAAGACTTTCTAGTATGCCATCTGAGATAGAAAAGTAAATTTCATTCATAGAAACAGCAGGCAAGTGTCGTACATTACTCAATTAGACCTTCATTACAATAAAACAAAATCCACAAAACTGTAATTCAGGAGTCAATAAACAATTTCAGAATTACAGCTGATGGCATAAACAAGACATTTCAAGATATGTATTAACTCATGTAAAAAAAGCTTCATTCTTTGGCTAAAGGCTTATAAATGCATTGTAAGTTCAAAACATTCACATAAGCAAGAGATGTGTTTTAATATCTTGAAAGGTCCAGTTTACATGTGCGTGTACAATATAATCTAAAAATGTCTACAAGAGTAGTAGCCAAACATAGCTCATATAAGAATGCTTCAGGCTCCGCCTTGTTTCAGATTTTAAATGGCAAAAAGGAAATAATAACAACAGGTACCAGTGCTGACAAGAATTGTCATGAACTGCTATGAATAAACTTGAAACCTAAATAGAACATCTTTATTACAAAGTAGCTATAAAAACTCTAAAGCAGTAATGAAGATTGTAGAGATATATATTTGAGGAAACATCAGTACCTGATGGGAAATGGTGATATGTGTAACACCTGGTAGTGCAAACAGTCCTGATACTATGGCTCATAAAAACTCACCTGCCAAAGTAAACACTTCATTTGAAGTAAGTAACATAAGGATTCTAGACAGCGTAAAATAGTATGAGTGAGACATCTATCATACGTGTATACTGAAGCAATATATAAACCTCTCAAATGTCCAGATTTTTGCCTCATATCTTTGGTCTAGTTCTCAGAAAATGTGTGTGTTTTTGGTAGAAGTCACTAAACAATGACAACCATTTCAGCTGCAGACTTCATACATTTCAAAAATACGCACTAACAAATCTTTTTATTGTAACAAGTTTCTAAGTTTAAAAGAGCAATATTTAAAAAGTGTCCTTATTCTTGGGCCTTTGTCCCTCCATTAATTTTGGTTTTGTCCATATTTCTTACACTAAGAGGTTGAGAGGTATGGAAACATACTGTCTGTAAAGAAATAAACTGGTAGCAATAAAATACATTGCCGGAGTGACATAGGTGAATACTAACTAACTAACTAACTAACTAACTAACTAACTAACTAACTAACTAACTAACTAATATAGCTAACTGCTCTGAAGGGCCATTTTACGCCTAGCTAATAACCAGAATCAAACCATGTCATGTGTCAATGACCATTATGCCAAACCCAAACCTTATAAGTAAGAATTTCAGCATTTGTGCATTGTTTTGTAATGCAGGACTAGAACAGATAACCAGAATGACCTTCATGTCTTCCGTTTTCTGGTGAAAATGAAGTATAACACACAACGTAGACCTTTGTTGCATAACATTTCTAGAGAAAATAGTGACAAACCTATTCACTTTAAACATCCTTTCCCTGTGGAAATGGATTAGAAAATAATTTTTGTTTCCTCTTGGGATGAAGTGCCTGGAAATGTTTATGTTTTAAAACTATCTATTTGTGGATGACTAGCACCTACGAAGGAGAGGTATTGCTGGATGTCAACATCCCTGAGGCTACTCAAGTAATTAACTTTCATCAAACAACATTTACATCAGCTGGGTACTGTTATTGTCAACAAAAAAAGATTATCCTCAGCAACACTATCCAAAATTTGTGATTTAACAGCCTGTGTTAAGTTTTATGACTTCACCCAAGCATGCCCCCTAATTACCACTCCAGACACAGCTGTTTGGGTCATTACATTTATAGAATATTAATAACACTTAAATGTATGAAGCCCTGAATCTTCTTTTATGTACCTCATCCTTATCTATAGAATCTAGCATTCATAGACTGAATGTATTCTAGCACTGAATTCTGGTACAACAACATGTGAGCTAAGTAATTACTGACCCTCGCTGCTAATATACTGGATGTATACATTTTATTCCTGACTAATATACTGGATGTATACATTTTATTCCTGACTAATATACTGGATGTATACATTTTATTCCTGACTAATATACTGGATGTATACGTTTTATTCCTGACTAATATACTGGATGTATACCTTTTATTCCTGACTAATATACTGGATGTATACATTTTATTCCTGACTAATATACTGGATGTATACATTTTATTCCTGACTAATATACTGGATGTATACCTTTTATTCCTGACTAATATACTGGATGTATACATTGTATTCCTGACTAATATACTGGATGTATACGTTTTATTCCTGACTAGTATACTGGATGTATACATTTTATTCCTGACTTTATCCAAGAAGCTCACCTCGCTCTTAATGGGCAACGATCCCCATTGTACAGGAATGGCATTCAATGAAGTAGTGGCCATGTCAAACTTTTGGGATCTGCTTTTAGGTTATAGACTAAATAAGAATTCAAGATCAAGTTTATTATCATGCTTATTTCATAAGTACTTTACATGGCAAGAGCAAGTAAAATTAGTAGAATTAAAACAGTAGTAACAAATAACGGCATCAGTAAATCCCAGAAAATACATAACCATGTATTGTTAGCATACTAAGGAAAGCAAAGAATACATAAATAACATCAAAATCTGCCCCTTGGCACAGAGGAATGACACTCTGGCTACAACCCAGGCAAGCTTAGTTTGACTAAATGTACTGGCACTACAGGGTAGGATGGGATTGGGTACCTGAGCCAGACCATGGTTAAATGGAGCCCTAGGCATGGTAATGGACCAGGCCTCCTCCAGCCATCCCAGTGTCCCATTACTTCCCCCCCCAATTACTATTACCATTCAAACTTGTCAGTGTACATACTATTTTCTTCTTTACTTTTACAGTTAGAGATATATGGATTTAATTTAAAACTTTTATTTGAAATTTCATGTCAAAAACACTGCTTGCCAATTGCTAAATAAAACCATACAGTCTCACAATGGAAACAGACTTGTCATGAGCAACAGTAAATGTCGCTTTCTTTGTAACTCACATTAATTGAAAATACATTGGAACTCACATTCATTGAAAACGCGTCCAGAGAAAGATTAGCTGTACCTTGGGCCCCAGGCACCCCACCCACATTTATCTGATTGTGTTAAATTATATTTCTTGTTTAATACAACAACATTTGTAAGAGTATGTTTTAAATTTCTAGTTTTGAAAATTTTTTCCAGAAAACACAAACTAAATGTATGAACCAATAATGACAAAAGTGCCAATTTCAGAACATTTCAGTCATAAAAGACCACTTAAACAGCTGTCATTATAATGGGTCTATATTATTTGATCAAAGAATCTCTTCTGCGAACACATAATAATCGACACATATACAGTGAACACTGTAAACCGCAAATGGCCACATCCTCAAATTTTTTCCTCGGGGAAAAAATTCAGTTGGCCGTTATTGGGAATTGCCCTTTTCTTCAATGTAGAGCAATCTCGGAGTTGGTATATTTAGTTAGGAGGGTGTGGGGGGTACAGTCTCCCACTTAATTAGTGTTTTAAAGTTTGTTTTTTATTTCATGGCCACGTGAAATTTTTCCAGAGGAAAAAATTTGAGGACGTGGCCATTCACGGTTTACAGCGTTCGCTGTATACATGTCAATTATTATGTGTTTGAAGAAGAAATTCTTCGATCACATAATATAGACCTCATTATAATTCACCAATATCAGTACTCAGCAATTACAGTTATTTTATTGACAGTGTATATGTATTACATTTCTGATTGCAATAAAAAGGCCACAGTAAAGTATTCCATTTTGCTTTACACAAATGTATATTAGTCCTACAAAGACAAACTAATGACTTTTTAACTTTATAATTTCAGCAAGGTCAGTTATTTTTACCCACAGGTATCCCTCAAACCCAGCAATTATATCCGGCAGTTGGCAAAGGGGTTAAGATTGCAAGCTTTAGTTCCTGTGGTACTGAGATGATTCCCCCAGCCCTCACACACATACTGTGTGACCTTGAGCAAGTGACTTAACCAGATATTACTCTTGAGTCACCCCTGAAAAGGTACCGTGTGCCATGCGGGCCTACCTGGCTAACAAATAGGTATCATTAGTATAGCTATATTGTTGCTGCATCTTTCTCAAATGTCTCAGTCAAAAATAAATAAATAATAACATTAATAATTATCAAAGTCACATATTTCAAATGTTTCATGCATACACGGTAGCCCAGGTACTCCAATTTAATTCACACTCACACACATACATTAGTCCTGCAAAGCTAGATTAAAGACTGTGTAAAAATGACCAGATAACAGCAGAAGGTACTTTCATCCAGAGAGTGTCTCCCAACCCCATAAACAGTAATAGCCACTTTGATGACTGTGTACATCCCTTGTTGTTATAAAGAAATTAAATACATGTACTTCATTAGTAGCTTTGAATGAACTACATGAAATTGCATAAAGATAAATAGCATCAGTCCATAAGATCCAACCACATGTAGCACAATTTAAATTAAAAAAGAGT